>NC_081193.1:11216691-11461691 GCF_902713425.1 Acipenser ruthenus
AAAAAAACTAGAAATGAAATGAATACCACTCAACAAACCAGTGGGGCTGTTAAATGCTTTCATGACTGGCTGTATGAAAAAGAATTGCATATTGAATTCACACAACTAACAAAAGAAGAGCTAAATAATATCCTTAGATATTTTTATGGCACAGTCCGAAACTGTAAAGGTGAGCAATCACCATTGAACATACATTTAAATGACCCCCCACCCCCGTTGAGTTTATCCTGGTGTCACAGAATTCACAAGTTCAAACAACGTGTTTGTGGGTACAACTAAAAAACTTAGACGAGAAAGCCGGGATAAAACACAACATCAACATGCAATAACTGAAGTATTTTCAAATAATCAAACATTCTGAAGCCCTGAACCCTGACACAGCTGTTGGTCTTGTGAGTAAAGTTTGGTTTGACGTCCAGTTACATTTTGTGCGCGGGGGAAAAGAAGGAAACAGACAACTACTGGCAGATTCTTTTGTTATAAAAACAGAGTTAAATATGCCACCATGACCTTTAATGAAAGTACAAAAAATCACAAAAATCCCTACGAACGGAACAATGTCACCGCGGATTCATGTTTGAAGAGCCCGGAAATCGCTTGTGTCCAGTAGTGGGCAGCAGTGTGAAGTAGTGGTTAGGGCTCTGGACTCTTGACTGGAGGGTTGTGGGTTCAATGCCAGCTGGGGTACACTGCTGCTGTACCCTTGAGCAAGGTACTTTACCTAGATTGCTCCAGTAAAAACCCAACTGTATAAATGGGTAGTTGTATGTAAAAATGATGTGATATCTTGTAACAATTGTAAGTCTCCCTGGATAAGGGCGGCTGCTAAGAAATAAATAATAATCACTAGAGAAGTACTTGTAAAAACTTCCAGCATATCCACCTGCCTTTTATCGTCACCCTAACAAGGGAGAACAAAACATGTTTAATTATTGCAGTGTATGGTATAGGCTAGAGTCAATGGGAGTGAATTACCTAGCAACAACGTTGCCTAGAATATGCAGAAAGGCAGGCACCACACAGACATACATCAATCACTGCATCTGCAGTACCTTAATACAGAAACTGTCTAACGCTGGATTGCAAGCGAGATAAATTATGTTTGTCAGCGATCACAGATTCATTGGCAACCGTCGTTAGAAAATTGAAAGCGCTGGAGCAGCATCTTGACGGAGGAAAACGCCACAGCATCGCCAAGCAAAAAAATAAGATCAGATGAAAGCAAACCCCCTTCCTGCACTTCAATGCCCCCTTCTGCAACAATTGACATGTCACTTTAAGAACTGTACAGTTAATGGCAACATTCAAATGAATGTCTTGAATTTTTGCCTTCAAATTGATATGCAGCAATGGTCGTTCGAATATTCAGATAGCTTCTCCGAACTTAAGAAAATAATAATTATCCATGCTGCTGTTTTCACTTCTCACTGCTAAAGGCTTCTCATGTTGATCAACCAATGAGCACTGACACAGAGATTTGTGATGCATGCCAAAATGAAATCTAATCAGAATGAAAGTTCGGCCAATCAACATGCAGTGATTATACTGACTTTAATGGTGGCCAATAGCGGCTAAGAGACAGAGAAGCAGTATTAGGAAACAGAATGCAAGCAGCGTGACCTGTGCTGAATGAAAGCACATTTGAGAAACGTTGCGCTAATGTGAATGAATGGAATGCAAGCACGCTGGATGAAAAGCAAATGAAATAAGTCCCGGTACCCAGTACCGGCATTAAAATAAGACCCGGTACATAGTACCAGTGAGTAACAGCAGAATTTCGCCACTGACTGTAATTAAAACTGGACACATTTTCTATAAGCCATATTCTATACATTTTAAAAGGCAATATTTTTCATCTTACATTCATTGTGAAGGCCTTTGTGCAGCATTCACCAATCATGGATTTCCTTCTATTGAAATGGTATGCAAGTCAATTAGAATGTATATGTATGTTTATATAGGGACTAAGCTTTGAGCAAATATTAATGTCAATAACATTTTATCATTCTGTATCTTAGGGCGTTTAAACATGGGTGCTATTTGATTTCAGAGCATAGGTGGGTTAAACTTGTACTGTATGCTTTGTTCTCTTAAAACCTATAAATGTTTAATGCTGTGCAGCTTTGATGAATGATTGAAGAGCACAATGTTTTATATACAGTAATGTCTCATCTAGATATGAATTCTAATGGGCAAGATCACTCGACAATATATACAGCGCTTTGTGATGGTGGTCCACTATGAAAGGCGCTATATAAAATAAAGATTGATTGATTGATTGATTGATTGATACGTTAGTAAAATAAAAACAGGGATACCAGTGGTAACCTGAATCCACACATTAAGATTACTGGTAAAGCATATGCAAGTGAAAATGAAGCAGCTAGATTTTGCATGTCTTTAGACAGTTTAAGAGATGAGGAGATTGATTTTACATTTGAATCCTATTGGTTTTGTGCATGCATTACACAATGTATAACAAAACCAATGAAATCCTTGCACTGTGTTTCTGTTTAAATGATCCAATGCATTAAGTGGTAATGCATTTTAAAAATGTAATGTGTTGGTGTTGTGACATTTAATCCAATGTTAGGTGGATAGTATTTTTTCTTAAAATCATATTCTTTCATATTGTAACCTTTCAGGGGTTTTACATTAGGTAGTGATGCTAATTGATGTTATTGAAGTGATTCTGTAGCAGATTAGGCCATTCAGGTTATAGATTATAAAGGTTACTTGTAAGGTGTTTACACTGTAATCTACCTTTTACTCTAAACAACTCTAACATGTTTGAAATAACAACAAAGGCATTGTTTACAGGTTTTGAATCACAATAAAACCCTGATTACCGAGTTTAACTGTTCCTATACTCTTGACTGGAACCATCCAAACAATTAAAAAAAAAAAAAAAGATTCAATCATCTTCAAAGGGGCCATGTAGTACCAGTAGCAGTACAGAGATACAAGTCAAAATATTTATAATGGAAGAAAGTATAGAGTCCCACAATCAGTGCTATGCTGATGCTACAATACGAGAACCAGCAGAAATATCCTAAACTCACAATAGAGTATTAAAATGTCTTGGGTTAGGGTTAGGGTTAGAGTTAGGGATAGAAAGGTAATGGTTCTTGTGAACTTGGCAAGGTGAAGGACATGAAAAAAGAATTGCACACAGAAGAGTTGACAGGTATACCTGGATGAGAACAAGTATATATTATATTTACCTGTGGTTTTTCTTGTCACAGACATCAAATCATCAAAAAGTACATCTGATAAAGGTATACATTTAAAACCACAATGGAGAAGTGTTTACATATTGAACATAAATAGTTCTTAATTTAGCACCACTGTAGCTACGTGATAACATCATAAACATATTTTGCAACATGGGAACATGCTGATTATAATAAAGTATGTAATGTGTAGCTACAGCATACATTTTGTGTATAGTGGTGCCAGGATTGGTAATAATAACAACATATTTATGAAACATTGATTATAAAGACTTACTTCACTTGCATAACAACGTTATTTCAAGTCCCTTATTGTTTTGCTTGATCTGTTTCTATTAGTGGAAGCCCATTATCCTACCACAATAGTTTGCATGTAGTCCTGTCTGTATCCACATTGAAGAAGGGATCTTTTATCACTGTGACAAAAAAAAGTATTAAGACATACGAGAGATTGAATGAATTTTAAACTGATAGTGAAATGAAATAAAATTCCTGTAGAGTGCCTACTAGGAATGTGTCTGACTAGAACTCGCCTCATTCACTGCTCAAGGCAAGGGCCACACAGGAGGCGTGTATATTCACAACCCTGGGCATCCCTGCTGGACATAGTAGACATGCATTCAGGCACATTACAATGTCATTACAGAATTACAAATATACAGCATCAGCAGGTTTCACCTCAGTGATCAGTTACTACTCACTCAAATGAGCAAACTGCATCTTGCAGAGTCATCAGGTTTCAGCCACCGAGGGACTGTACCATATGGCTGGCATTGCATTTTAAATCAATACCTACTTTAAAAAACAGTGCAACGTGATATTGTAGCCTGATACAGACAGAACAAATTAGACCTCTGAGAAAGGAAGGCTAATCCAACAGAGAACCATCAAATACAGTTTGAATTATTTATATGTTATTCTGGCAAACATTTCATAAATATGCCACTGTGCCATTTTTCAAACCTTAATTTTGTCATTTAATATAATAATAATAATAATAATAATAATAATAATAATAATAATAATAATAATAATAATACATTCAATTTTTTTTGCACCTTTCATGCAAACAGCTCAAGGTGCTTTCAAATGATGCAAACCTAGAATCAGGACTTCTGTTTTATCAGCATTTAACTGTAAAAAATTACAATTCATGCATGTTTTTATATCTGATACACAAGATGAAAACACAGACATGGCAGAATGTGTGTCAGTATGTATTGATAAATAAATGTAAGTATCATCTGCATAGAAATGGAAACCAACCCCATGTTGGCAAATAACAAGACCCAAAGAAAGGATATTGGTGTTAAATAATAAAGGACCTAGGACAAATCCCTGGGGGACCACACATGCATAAGTAGATGTAAAATCCCCCATTGCTACAGTGCTGGTTTTTGTCAAATAGTACATAACTCAATGTAGTGCAGTCCCTGAAACTCCTGCATAGCTTTACAGACGCTCCAGAAGTATCATGTGGTCAACGGTATTGAAAGCCACATTAAGGTCAAGGAGGACTAAAATGGCTAAAGCACCAGTATCAGAGGCAATCACCAGTAAAGCATTCGCTACCCTGGCCAGCACTGCTTCAGAGCTATGAAAAGAATGAACACCTGACTAAAATCTTTCAAAGAGATACATTTTTGCCAGATGGCTGTAGAGTTGAGAAGCAACAACACATTCCAAGATTATAGCCAAAAATGGGAGCTGAGAAATGTGTTGATAGTTATTTAGAATGTCTGGATCTAGGGAAAGTTTTGTCCATATGAAGAAACGCTTCTTTTAGCATCCACAGAATTGGAAACAGCTGACAAATATATATGAGCCTTTCATGCTAAATTGGGAAATAGTTCTTCTGTATTTCTCCAAAATTCAGTCAAAGAATCTCCACTACTGATTTCTCATTTCTGATTTACAGTCAGCATCAAACCCTGGAATACAATTTAATGGGAGGGGTTCTTTATCCAAACTACAAACATGTGGGTTTAAATCCTGACTGCCAAGAGAAACTTGTGAGCTGGTTAAATGAAACGTGGCTTTATTCTGCACTGATCAGGATTGTAGTAACTCATCAATTTTTCAAAAACTTTGTGGAAAGTTTAATAATATGGTCTCTATTTAGCACATTTCATAGTGGACCACCAACACAAAGCACTTTACTGAGTTAGGCTGTGAACTGTGCATTATATGCAGAGTTACTTACAAAAACACATTGATTTAACATCTCATCCACAGGATGGAGCACAAGGAGGTTAAGTGACTTGCTCAGGGTCACACAGTGAGTCAGTCAGTCAATGGCAGAGGTGGGATCTGAACCAATGACCTTGTGGTACAAGCCCCGGACTTTAACCACTGGACCACACTGCCTTCTATGAACAACACACTGTTTGTTTATTCTACCATCTGTGCTGTGCAATTTGTATGTCAGTGTTCGGTATGTATTTATTAATTCTGCAACTTTATTATATTGTAATGTACACAGAGGCTTATACACCAAAATATGAGCAGAGAGTCCTTGTTTAACCTCGCCCATATTATGGAAGTGCACACCCTTGTTATCCCTGCTCTGAGGGGCAATCACCAGTCTGGATGCCGACTGATGGGTCCCCATAGGGCTCCATGGGAAGTGATGAGCGGAGACACAGGACTGCTGCTGGTGGTTGGTCAGAGAGACTCAGGGAGAAGGGGGGGGGGGGGCTGGATTTAGCGGGCGTGGTAGGACTGGGGTTAGCAATGTTAAGTGTGGCGAGTAGAGTGGTGAGTAGGGGCAGACAGTAAAGGAGCCCCGTGTGTATTAGAGATCAAAAGATTTGTTACAGCGTGGTTGTGGCCAACAGCAACCCTGCAATTGTTGTTACAGCACATATCTGTTTGTTAATGTTTGGTACATTTTGTGCCTTTGTCAGTGCCAATAAACTTGGTGTTCAACCCTGTTTAGCCTCCTAGTTACTGTGATTTCCGAGTATGTTACAATATGTTTGATGAATTGTAATGTTACGGCTTTCAAAATAATTTATACCCATCAGTGTGCAGCACACCAGGTGGATATTGCTGCGTGTGATCTCTCAAAAAAAATGCTTTTTGAGTCTGTTGGTTCTATCTATTTGTTCTAAAACAGCAAGTCTAGAGGTAAGCTTTTTCTTTAAACGTATCAATTTCTAGCATGGCAATAATTGTCCCTTGTAATTAGTGGGTGTTTTCTAATTAGCCAGAATTTAATGGGTTGATTCCTTAATTATTCTTTTGATCAGTTTAGCTGCAGTGGCTACACAGGCATCTTGAGGTTTAGGACTGAATTGCAGGTTAGTTATGTGATAAAATATTGTAAATAAGAGTGCAGTGATTGTATAAATAAGATTAGTTTTAATGGGGAACCTGACGCTCTGTGTGTAGCAGCCTGCCTGCTGTGTTTAGTTGCGGGAACGAGGAGCGTGTGTGTTTTACCAGCTGTGAGCGGCTAAGCAGTAGGTAGGCGTTGTGCATAGTGCCAGGAATAAAAGAGTCCAGATTATACAGATCAAGGCTGCTGTAAAGCCATCGGGGTCAGACCGCTACAGCCGCCGAAGCATCGGTCTGTGCTGCTGAACAACTGGGTTCAGGAAATGAAGCGACCCCCTCTAATGGCGATCATGTGTATATTTCGAGGTCGGGGGGTTTGTCCCGGGAGAAGGAAGCTGCAACGCGCCAACAATCGTGTGTATATCCAAGGTTGGAGTTGGGTGAACTGCCTGAGGGACAGGGAGTTTTTTTGGGATAGTAGGTCCCACCCAGTATAGCAGACAAGCGTGTAAGTGGGACCTCCATGTTAGCGGCACCTTTTGTTTGTAGTTTTTGTACAGTGTTTATTTTTCCTTTTGTACGCCGGGCCGTATGTCCCACGTGAGCTACTATTGTTGGTTGTGTCACGTGGGGTTCCTGTATGTACGTCTATGTAAATAAACATACAATAGATTGTCTATGTCAATCCCAACCTTCCAGTGTCTGCCTCCTGTCAATCACACAGTAATCATGCATCTACATCATCATCTATTCGGTCATCCTTCCATCAGCCCAGTTACACTGCCAAATTGTGGCAGTGGTTTTGTAATGTGGGTGAATGTTATCTGGTATATGAGTTGTAACCTCAGCCTAGATGAAAAAGACTCCTGGGTTAGCCTCCTGTGCCATCTGGGGGGGTATTTTATCAACCTATACCCGACTGACATAAGCCACAGCTGGGTTTTGTACAGCTTTTTACAGTACCAGGGATACACCTAGATCGCATCAACCACTTATTTTAGTAAGCTTCAAATGCCATTTTTAGTTTGTATATTCCCTTACTTTTTCTATGTCGTTTGCAATCATTCGGAGTGGTTCTGAGTTCTGTTGCTCTCATATTGTGTTATGAACCTTTTTGCCTTTACTCTGTTTGTTTTGAGCTTGTCTGAAGAATCATTAAGTGCTAGCACTGAACAGCCTTCCTCAAATCATGTACATGTAACAGTGCAACTTTTCAACCCTGTTACTCATTGTCACATGATTTGAATGGAATGAGGAAGGATGTTCAGTCTCAGACAAGCTTGAAGCTAAAAGCCAGAACGTTTTACATGCCAGATTAGGGAGTGTAATGAATCACTTAAGCCATAAAGTTTCATTTTAGATCACACTGGCTGCTACATGTTTAGATTTAAATTTAAAATTTAAAAAGCCAATAATACGCTACGTTGTTGGAAAATGGTATTCAAAACAAACATCAGTTTTAACATACACGTTATTCATCCAAGATTGAGGATGCAAATTAATCTTTGAAAAATGTTAAGACCAATTTGCTTTGCGGCAGTATACAGTGCTGGAGTCACACTGCTTCAGTTCTGAAGAGGAATTCACATTCATAGACTGGTGCTAGAGATCAGCTAAAGGAGAAGCTTGGCCGCCGTCCCAGGTGTCAGACAGGGATGGTTACCTTTAAAATTCTGTTTGATTGAAGATCTGAGGAGAGGACAAAAAAGGAGGTGTGAGGTGTAAATTCCTGAGTACTTATGATCTGAAGGAAATCTGGCATTTTATAGAATAAAAAGTAATTTAAACAAACCCTGGTAACTGTACACCAATGGAATCAGGACACACTGGGTGCATGTTTTTTTTTTTTTTTTCTCAAGTGACGAGGTGCTTGCCAGTGCCTGAGGGGATAATCAGCTGAAGAAGCGGGATTAATTGGTGTCAAGTAGGAACTAGTAAAGCATCAGCTGACTCTGAAAGAATTAGGCTGCAGGAAACGTTTTATTGCTGCCTTTCTTCTTCACTGTGCAGCACTGTTTTTCTAGTGTCTACTGTCTTTCCTCGAGTCAAGTTATCTGAAGCATGCAACCGTGTTAAAACAGTGAATAAGCATTCTTTTTGACAGCTTGCAGGCTCACAGTCTGGAATATTGAGCAGCTGTTTTGAGTAGGACTTGTTTGAGTGTCGCTGCAAAATTCGAAACAACTGCACAACAAAACCACTTTCGATTTTATAGGATTAACTTGTCCTTACACCACCCATCATGAATTTGATTATGACTATGAAAAATTGATGTTCTATGAAGAGTCTGACAGACATGGTGTGTCAGTAGTGTTTCTGCACAACCTGTGTTTATTATGCTGATAGGAATTTCAAGTTTAAAAGCTTGTCTCCGATTAACCAATAATAATTTTAAATTTGATAATAAAATGTTTCTTCTAAGTTGTTTTTAGCTATCTTGCGCCTCAATCCTAAGCCCCTTTCACACTGGCATGCTCTACCCAGGTCGGAACCTACCCGGGTCAGGACCCGGTGTCATGCGGGTCGGCTATGCGATTTCACACTGCTTTTGATAAAGCAGGGTTGACCTGGGTGACAGACACAAGTAAACAATACGTGTATCAATGCCCTGGAAGCAACTTGTTACAGATGCTTCCATCCAAGCTTCTCTGGATTGAACAGTTGGCCCAAATGTTGATTAGAGCAAATGTTTCTTCATCCCTGCTGCAATCTGGCTCATGGTGTGTCTCAAGCACAAAAATATGGCTAAACAGAATAAACAAATACGTTCCTTGTGGAAGTGAAACCTTCACACACGTGTGGCTTTTTGTTATTTCGTCGGCTGTCATGTATTTTGTCTCACTCAACCCGGGTCAAAACGTATCAACCCACATCCTGGGGTGCGTCATTGGGACCCGGGTTAACCTGGGTACGACCCAGGTACGTAGTTTCACACTACGCTGGACTGTAACCAGGGTAGCCAAAACCCAGGTCTGGACCAGGGTAGGAGTGGCAGTGTGAAAGGGGCTCTAGTTGCACAAACAGGTACTGTAAAAGTACCTTTTGTCTGCATTATGGTAAAGGTATAGTACTGTAAAAGCAGTGTGGGCAGCAGTGTGGAGCAGTGGTTAGGGCTCTGGACTCTTGACCAGAGGGTCATGGGTTCAATCCCAGGTGGGGGACACTGCTGCTGTACCCTTGAGCAAGGTACTTTACCTAAATTGCTCCAGTAAAAACCCAACTGTAGAAAGGGTTAATTGTATGTAAAAAATATATATATGTGATATCTTGTAACAATTGTAAGTTGCCCTGGATAAGGGTATCTGCTAAGAAATAAATAATAATACAAGCAGACTCTGCAAGACCAGTATCTACTCTTCTTTATTACTTTATGTTTAATTCATATAAAATCAATATGAATGAAAGAATATTGCAGATGTTTGCACATTTCATTTGATTAAATTCAGACTAATAATTGTCACAGCTTTATCTGATTTTCCAATAATTCTGTATTAATATAAAATGCAATAAGATGATAACAAATATTAATTCCATAAATGCAGACGTGTCCTCAAAAGAATCAGTTGTGTTCCTTGAACATAAGAAGAAATACATTTGACCACCTTTCATTACACATTGAATCTTTTTACCTATCAAAACACATTAGTCTGATACCATTGAGAAATATACTTGATTCTACAGTATGAATCCATGTTCAATTGTGTCTCTTCCTGGTATTCTGTCAAACTGCCTAAACATCACCCATTGCTAAATTTGAAAATTGCTTCTAATAAAAATCTAATGTAATTTAGAATGTAAAGAATGAGAGGTGGGGGGTTGGGGGTGGTATTAGATGTCTCCCAATGATTAAATTCGAATCATGGCATTGCTATTCTTATAGAACAGCTGTCAAAAAGACAATTGAAGGAGTTTGGCATTTTATGCAGTGCTATCAATATCTATCTGCATAATGTTTGTTACAGTCAGTGTTAAAATAGTGGAAAGCAACTTTAACATTTAATGTTTGAACAATGTATAGCAGCAGTGTTCATGTTTAATAGATGAACCACAGTTCATGTTTTGCTATTTGTATATTTTATACATACTGTAAGACAATTGCTGTTTTTATTTTAATAATACACTTCAAGACCCTTATCACGGGTATATAGGAGGAATACACTCAGAGTAGAGCTGTTAGCAATAAATGTAATAAGTATGTATATGAATGTATATAAGTATGTATTTAAAATAAAAAAATAACACAGGTATGTTATAAACTTTTATTTTATTTGGTTTTCTTGTTTGTTCTTTTTTTCAATAAAAATTTCTCACAATTTGCAGTACAGGCACTGCTGTTTCTCATCTGATGACATCCAATGCGGTAGGCCCTGGGGGAAAAAAATGATCCACAAAGTAGTTTCACTAGGCGCTTATGAGGACTTGAGAGTAAAGAAAGGTGTGAGGGGCAGCGAGCTTGGAGCATGTGAGTGCTTGAATGACTATGGTGTTAGAATATAAGACAGGCTGGACAGATCCCTGTACTCAAAGGACCAGGTCAGGCAGCACCCTCTATCTGCTGAGCGGCTTGAGACGAGTAAGGGCCAGGACAAGACATACAAACAAGACACTCTGAACTCTCACCGAGGAGGATGAGAGACAGAACATACGAAAGATGAAGCTCTCAAGTCTAGGCCGGGTCAGGCAGCATCTTCTGGCTGCTATGCGACAAGGAGAATGAGACATAGAGGACAAAAGGACAGATCCCGTCACTACTCAGGCAGCATCCTCAGGCATCATCGGCTGGCAGCTGGGTGGCGTGGAGAGTTAGGGAAAAGTGTTTCGGGTCCGTATAGCAGAGACAAAGGAAGAGAACCACCCCCCCGCGCACGATGTGGCAAGGGGTCCCCTCTGACTGGCGAGGAACAAGGACTTGAGCAGGAGGCTCACTTCCCCCCCAAAAGAAGAACCCCCGGCTCCCCGCAGAACCACACTGTGTAGATAGGAAAGAGACTGCAGAGCCACAAACATAGACGAAATGAAAGGCTAGAAAGAGAAACCAAACAAAGAGAGGTTAGTATGACAGGCCATCCGCGCTGTGGAGGGAAACCTCCCATTGGGAGGAAATCTCTGGTGTACCTGGCGGAGAGGACGCCCCCACTCGGGCATACTAACGAGGGACTGGTGAGCTGCTGCAATGTCCGTGGGAGATGACCTTATATACGCCTCCACTGCTGAAGAGGACCAGCGCCCCATTGACTCTGGGTCATGCTGCAGAAGTGAGGTGAAAGAGGATATCCGATTAGATTGGTTGTCTTGATGGAGAGGCGGAAGGGAGGCTCTTCTCCATGCCCCAAGGTAATTCCTGATGGAGGAAGGGGCTAGGTTAAAGGATAGCCTGAGGTTTGGTGGTGAAGGTTATAGGTGGTGAGAGATCCAATTCTGGGCACAGAATGTGGTGAAGCAAGTGTGAGTGTTTGTGTGATCTTTCATTATATTGGCTGCTGAGCTCCAGAAAAATAGACAGGGGGAAGGCATTGTGCCACAGGCACCAGGTTATATGGGCCCGTGGAGACCCGAGCTCCACCAATATTCTGGAATGCAGGTACAGCCCCACCAATGTTTGAGCTTATATATAATAATTTGACTTACCTTTTAATGGGAATGATATTTTTATACACAATATGTTTTTAAAATTCCACCTCATAATGGTAAAATATGCATAGAAACATCAGATTAGTTATTTCTCCTGTGTTAAAAGTAGAAGTCCTGAGCCCGGGTCATTCGCACAAAGTGATGAAATCAGAAAGGGTCAGGTTGTGCCAGGGTCCACTTTCTTTTGTTATTTTTGTCCAATAAATGTTTGTATATTTTATTTTTGTTTATTACTGTTTGTGTATTATATTTTTGTATTCAGTATTATGGTAGTGTGTTAGTCTGCCTACTAAATCTGCACGTTCAAAAGACAAATTCTCCTTCGACTTCATTTTTCAAGATGAATAGCGGCCACATATTTTTGGCTCTTAACTAAGTGGTAAGTCGTCTATGCACTATTCGATAATTACTTCTATTTTTGTATAATCATGACTAGTATAAACGCTTGATTATGCACCTAGTTTCCTCCTGGTTTGCTGGGTTGATTATTTTGGTGTAGAAGTTCAGCTGTATGTACCATGCCCTGTCCATATGACATACACAATAGCAATAGGATATGAAAAGGTAGTGTTTATAAAATGCTTTTTTAAATATCTTTTATAGTTTGGGAAGCGATTTCATTTATAATCCAAGTTAAAAAACTGTAAAGTCTGAAAGTCTTAGTTCAGCTGTGCATATGCAGTCAATCATAATAATGTAATGTATTCATATTTGTGTTATTTATCGATTGTATTCATGTTTTATTTATGGAAATTGATATTCATTACTGTGAGTGACTTGAATCTCCCTGCGCTTTCAGAAATTAAAGCCGGTTTAATTAATGTGCCGTGTTTGTGTGTTCACAGCCAATGACCAGAGCAACAACACAGAGAACTTTCAGTTTACCTGGATACCGTCCAGGGCCTCACACAACAAAGTGCAGAAGGGTCAAATATAAATTGTTTGTCCTAACTGGGGGGGTGGAGGGGGGGGGGGGGGGGCTTCATCCTCCAGACCCCCAAGTATAGGAGAATCTGACCCCTGGGCACCACCAAACATTTTACAAACCCAGTGCCTATACATGTGGTGAGTAGTCCTGTGCCGTTTTGTTCTTCAGGGGAGAGAATTAAGATGGTGATGTACCTGTAAAGCTGGACCATAAAAAAGCCAACCTCTGGTTAAAAAAAAAATACCTTTGCATCGATAAGCAACCTGCATTGGAGTCCTTATTAATTTCCCACGCTTACAATATGTTATAACAATAACACTGCTGCAATTCAAATACAATTCTACGGTTTGTATTACAGTAAATCACAGCCATTTCACAAAACAGGTATCAGGCTGCTGTTTTAACCAAACAGGTTTAAGGTTTTCTTCAAAGATCAATTAATTTTTCTAACTTGCACAATTTCCTGTCTCTCCGCCAGTGAGGTACAGCAGTTCTCATCACTATCACGACAGCGATCTGTACTGTTCCCTTATTCTGTCATTTCTGATATTGTCACATTCACTGCACATTCTCATTCCTTTCATATTATTACTGGTATTAATTATATCCTTTGTGGCCGTAATGATTGCATTCTGAAGTTTTTTTTGGAGACCAGTTGAATGTTACTTGAAAAATTAGACACAATCCCATGGGATAGTTGAATTTAGTATGTTTATAGGTATTGTAACGACCTTGAGAGGTGGCGGGGATCTCGGAGGACCCCCGTGATGGACAGGTGGCGAGGACGCTGATTGGGCGGAGGGGAAACGCTGCCAAGAGGTCTCCTCCAACCGGGTCTGAGAAGCAAGAGGGGGCGGACCAGCATATAAGAGCGGTGGGAATAACGTGAGGAGGGGGAGAGGGAGACGACAAGCGAACTTACGAGAAGAGAGAGAACCACCACTATCCACCATTAATACGGCCAGCCGATTGAGGGGCCCTGACCACTGTTGTGCCATTACCCCCCTTGGGAACCTCGTGGAAGGAAGGAAGAGGGCGAGCCATAGGAGCGACTGTGAGAAGGAGAATGGAAGCCGGACAGGAGTCCAAGTGACGAGCCAGAGGAGCTGCATCAGGAGAGCTGTGTGTGTGTGTTTGTATGTGTGTGTTCAACCCCTCCCCCCATACTTCTGCCTATCCTGTGCTCTTTCACCCCTCTATCCTTTATGCTAAATAAATACGGGCTGACCTCACCCATTCACCATGATCACCGCCTCTGTCTGAGTCCATAAGGCCAGAACCTGAAAACGCTACAGTATGTATACATATTGAGTATGATATACCAGCATTGTTTTGTTTGCTCTCTGTATATTAAGCATAATTATCAACAATGAATGAGGATCTATTTTAAACAGGAAGGTCTCTAAACCTTATATTATACATGTATATTGATACCAAGCATTGTTTTGTTTTTCCAATAAAGTGTTAAGGCAATCCCTCTACAAATACCTACCTGTGATACAGGCAGTTTTTTGTATAATGTTTCTTACTTGAAATAAAATAAATGTGCACTTCTTTACACGTGGATCCAGATGTTACCCTGTCAACTGAGGGCACTCTCGAAAAGATAATTGTGTCTCAATTTCCTTTTTAAGCAGGAAATGTTAATGTTCAGAGCTGACCTACATTTCCTGTTGTTTTTGCATAGCTTACCATGTAGGTTACAAAACTGACAATAATATACATTTCAGTAAAATAACAATATAATGTAATGTGTTGTTATGTATTAGAGCTTTTTTTGGTGAAGGCATACAATGGAATAAATACAAAGTCATCTGTGAAAATTGCTTAGACAGTAGATATAAGAAATGTAATGTATATCTTCAGACAGCCTATTAACTATTTTTACAACACTGTTTGTCAAAAGCTTAAAATACGTTTCTCAACTTATCAAGTAGGCATACAAATGCAATTGCTGCAACAGAGATGCAGGCGTGAATGTATCACTTTTTATTGCATTCCATGTGATACATGCATTCCCTTGATACCCACAGTTAGTATTAAAAATATATACATACATATAATAATACTGTATACTTTAGCATTTGGTGAATAGGACTCATTTCTTCTCATGCATCAGTTGTTATCTAGATCTGGTCGACACAAAACCAGATTTTTTCTCAAGCAACATTTAGTTTGTTATGTATCTGGATTTCTCCAATGAAACATTTAGTGGCAGGTCGGTAGACTGTTAGCACTTGCGGAAAAGCAGCCCTTTGTTTGGAAAAGGGCAAAGGTGGACAGTTGTATGCAAGGTTTCAGCACAGATCTGGAGGGACCACCCTCTGTTGGAATGAAAGGGTAATCAGTCTCCATTTGTATTCATTTCTTGGCCTATTTTAAGAAATATCTGCAAATTGTGCTAAATTAGTGACATTTAACACATGCCAGTTGGGCAATGACCTCCCGTGTGTACATGCAACTGGAATAAGACCACCTAACGCCCTCTACATCCATCCAATCAAACTGATTGATCACTGGCATCGTGGAAGAGCTCCTGTGGGACGTGCAATTGCAGCTCTGTTTCAATACTAATCTGAGACCCAAGCAGTATATAACTTTATATTAACTGAATTGAAATGTTTTTTTCCTTTTGTTTTCTGTGATTAGTGACCTTGAATTGAATTGTTTTATTTTGTTGCCTGGTTCAAAAACACCTTCGGATTTATGACCGAGTAAATACATTTATGACTGAAATGTACGAGAACGAAAGTAGACCTACACTTATTCTTTATTATGATGGTCTTAAATATGCTTTGCATGGTTTTGCTCTTACAGTGAAAGAGGTAGAAAAAATCAATCCACTTACTCCCAACCTATTTTGTTAAAACATTTTTTCTTCCTGACATTTTTGCACATCTGTGTAATAATAAACGTATTTAAAAGACATAATTTGTACCTAAATCTGACTTCCAGTGCTTCAGTACAGTATCAGAATATATGATGATCTAATTACTGTTTCTATTGTTTTTGAGTAAACTTTTTCCACGGTTTCCTCTCTAATTCTTTGGATGTAACAGTAATGCTTTTGGCACTAGGGAACTCAGATGTTGTACAATGCTCAAAGTGCAGTAATCCATCATGTCACTTGTCACTGTTCATGGATATAATACAAGTAAATAGAACTCTGCACTCTTTAATAATAGTCTATCTAAATATTTAGTTGCTTGAAAAAACATTACAAATCGTATCTCTGTGGTAGACAAACATGCCAGCTAGGGCCTTCATAAGTATTATGAGTATATTAGCCCTATTTACACAACTTAAAGGAACATTTTAAGGAAAGTACACATAGCTAACAAAATAATTCCAGTATATCTTACCTAATATATATTACTTTGTAGATCGGACATTTTCCTATATAAAAGTTGCACACATTATGTTAAAAGTATATTTGATTTCCAGTGGTATTTCTTTATACATACCTGTATTTCTGAAATAAAAAGCTGCAGAGGAACACAATTGATATTGAAAATATGCAAGTTGCTTTCTGGGTGCTTGAGTAAGTTGAAAAACAATTAGTTTTTTACACAATGGCTTTATATATATATATATATATATATATATATATATATATATATTTTTTTTTTTTTGTTTATTTAGCAGGTGCCTTTATCCAAGGCGACTTACAGAGACTAGGGTGTGTGAACGATGCATCAGCTGCAGAGTCACTTACAACTACATCTCTTGTGTGTGTGTGTGTGTGTGTGTGTGTGCGCGTGTGTGTGTGTGTTTATTATGACTGATGACTGCATTCTTTTATGTAATCTCTTCAAGTCAAGCAGAATACAGTGAGTGGGAAGTGCAGCATTAAAGCAACTGCACAGAGCGATCGATCATTTTTCTACACAAAAAACATAGAAAAAATATCATTAAAAAAAACACAATAAACTTAACGTAATGTATGCATCTTCCATTGAGGGAAATGTGAGATCTAAGAAATAAAATAATTTAGTTAGCTATATAGTTATAATGTTTATTAAGCATTATCTTAGATTAAATAATGCTTTTAAAAACGGAATACTACCAACCCCTCTCTAAAATAGGGAAAGTTTTAATGACCTGCAATCATGATTCAATTGATAAAAATATGCTTTGAAAAAAAACAATCCTTAAGAAAACATTTCTAAAACAGTCCTGAAAGTTTTGTGTAGAGCCCCATATATTTGTGGATTTGCAGGGTATCTTGCTGTTGGTATTTTTTAATGTAATGTACACTACACTGTTTGTGTGCCTTTATATTCAAATAAAATGTGTGCTATTTTTATGGTGCCAGTCACTTGTGAGACATACGTGAATTCTGCAGACCTGGCTTGTGTACAGAAGGCAGCAGAGAGGTAGGAATGAGCTTCTCATTTGTGTTTTGGTTGATCAGCTAAGGACATTTGGTGAAGATATTCTAAAATGAAACCTCACAACAAGAACTGTGTGAGAACTGACATGTCAAGGTGTGTTACTTCAATTTGAGTCCTACTCTGTGGCCCTCCTGGTGCATTGAGACTTTCCTATTTTTAGACCCCTATGTCAAAACAAATTATTTGTCAAGAGTATTTTCTAATTCAGTGGGAAAATTAACTCTTGAGTCGATGTCATAAGTCACATGAACCAAATGAGTAAAACACATTAATTAAATGCTCATGGTTCTTGTTCTAACATCTTTTAACTTTTTTTCCTAAAGATCGGGCACTGCACTTAACTCTGTATGTTCTCTCAGACTGAATCTCCTGAACTAATTACATGGATGTACAGTGCCGTGAAAAAGTATTTGCCCCCTGTCTGATTTCCTGCATTTTTGCACATTTTTCACATTGTATTTGGTCAGATTTTTTTGTGGGTTGTAGTAGTATATAGAGGGAGTCTGAGAGAAAAAATGACCCCCCCCCACCAGTTAACTCAACCCAATTAAAGGGATCATTAGGGTCAACTGTTTAGTACCATCAGTAGCTGTTTGAGTACCATCAGAGTGAAGTTGTCAGCACACAGGTTCTAGAAGCACATCATGCCACGAACAAAAGAAATTCCTGAAGACCTCTGGAATCAGTCTGGAAAAGGGTTAGAAAGCCATTTCTAAGGCTCTGGGGCTCCACCGAACCACAGTCAGAGCCATATTGTCCAAATGGAGAAAGTTTGAGACAGTAGTGAATCTTCCCAGGAGTGGCCGTCCTGCCAAAATCTCTCCAAGAGCAAGGCGTAAAATCGTCCAGGAAGTCACAAAGAACCCTAGAACAACATCCAGGGATCTGCAGGCCTCTCTCGCCTCGGCTAAGGTCAGTGTTCATGACTCCACCATCAGAAAGGCACTGGGCAAAAATGGGTTTCATGGCAGAGTAGCAAGGTGGAAACCATTGCTCACTAAGAAGAACATGAATGCTCGTCTCAAGTTTGCCAAAAAGCACCTAGATGATCCTCAAGGGTTCTGGAACAATGTTCTATGGACAGATGAGTCAAAAGTGGGCCCTGTTATGTCTGGCGAAAACCAAACCCTGCATTCCACAATAATAACCTCATACCAACGGTCAAGCATGGTGGTGGTAGTGTCATGGTTTGGGAATGCTTTGCTGCATCAGATCCTGGACGCCTTACCATCATTGAAGGAACCATGAATTCTGCTCTGTATCAGAGAATCCTACAGGAGAATGTCAGGCCATCTGTCCGTGAGCTGAAGCTGAAGCGCAGCTGGGTCATGCAGTAAGACAATGATCCAAAACACACAAGCAAGTCTACATCAGAATGGTTGAAGAACAAGAAATTTAAAGTTTTGGAATGGCCTAGTCAAAGTCCAGACCTAAACCCCATTGAGATGTTGAGGCAGGACTTGAAACAAGCAGTTCATGCTCGAAAACCCACAAATGTCACTGAGTTGAAGCAGTCCTGCATGTAGGAGTGGGCCAAAATTCCTCCACGGCGCTGTGAGAGACTAATCAATAACTACAGGAAGCGTTTGGTTGCAGTTATTGCTGCTAAAGGTGGCATAACCAGTTATTGAGTCTAAGGGGGAGATTACTTTTTTACACGGGGGCATTGGGTGTTGCATATCTTTCTTTAATAAATAAATAAAATATGTATCAAGTTTTGTGTTATTTGTTGGTTTTGGTTGAAGATCGGAGGACAGCGTGTGTTCATCTTCGCCCCTCCCGAGTCAGCACAGGGGTGGTAGCGGTGAGCTGAGCCTAAAAAATAATTGGGCATTTCAGATTGGGGAGAAAATAATAAAAACTAATTGGCAACGACTAAAAAACTAAAAAAAAAATAACAAAACAAAAAAAAAAAAACATGCACACACATTAAAATATGTCATGGTCTTTTAGTCCGTTCCTGTTACCCTTAGCTACTGTTAGAATGTTAACACAGACAAACAGATGTGCAAAAAATCTCAAAACCACCTAAGAAGATCTTTTGGCAAATATTATATAGCTGGGAGAGGTTCTGTAGTTAAAAGTGTCTCTGTACTGAAAGCCAAATAAATAGGAGATCTGAGCCAAAATGTTGAGAGACTTCAGAAGCAAGCCCTCAGCAGTTTCCTCTTCTTTTTTCCTGCCAACATGCAGAAAACCATCCTTCTAATTTCTGTGAAGTTTTTTTCTTAACGTTTCAGATTCATATTATTAGAGTGTCTGTTATATTTTTTGAAGCTGCCAATTTATTTTCACTTTCATGTTAACACTTCTTTATCATGGTTAACACTTTCCCAAGACTTTTGAAATGGGCAGTAAGAGTTCAGCTCATTGAAAATAATATTTGTGTGAAGTAAGCCCAGTTTGGAGAGATATATTGAAGAGACAAACAGTGCTCCAAGAAGAGGGGAGCCTGTCAATTGACTCTGATATTCCACCTATTAATCCACCAGAATATCAAATTAAAGTGGGGCTCCAGAGTGGAGCATCCAGTAAGGGCGCTCCACGTGGAGTGCAAGATGTGCGCTATAGTCTGGATGTTGCGAGTTCGAGTCCAGGCTATTCTTTTACCGACCGAGGACAGGAGCTTCCAGGCGGCGGTGCTCAATTGGCCGAGTGCCGCCCGGGGGGAGGGAGGGTTAGGTCGGCCAGGGTGTCTTCGGCGCACAGAGGGAGTCGTGGGAGGAGGTGAGGAAGGAGAAGAGGGTGGAGGTAGCAGAGTCTACAGAGAGTTGGGAGAAGGAGTTGATAGGATGGAGGTGAGAGAGCGGTGGAGGCAAGGACAGAGGAGGAGAGAGAGCGGAGGTTATGGTGGGAGGTGACAGTGCGGGTAGGTGGAATAGGGAGAGAGGGGAAACAGAGAAAAAGAGATGAAATCGTGATCAGAGAGGTCCAGAGAGGTGACAGAGAAGGTGGTGGGGCAGCAGACCCTGGAGGTGAGGTCAGCTTGACGGCCAGCTTTGTGGGTAGGAGGGGATAGAGAGAGAGAAGTTGAAGGAGTGAAGGAGAGGCAGAGTGGGTGGGGTTGGAGAGATGGATATTGAAATCACCTAACAGGACAGTTGGGGTAGGTTATAGACCTGTCTAGTATTTGGCATCTTCCAGAGCGCTGCTAGGTTCAGATTTTCTCCATCAGCCTCTCCTCGGAGGTCTTGCCTCACTGGACCCACAGCTAGACATTCGTCTCTTTGGTAGAGAGGCTGTTCTGTTGGCTGCCGCTTTGTGCTGGCACACAAATAGGCTAGCTGTCTATTATACTAAAGTGCGCTAAAGACAATATTTAAGCAATACATTAGTTTCAATGCACTTCAATTGGATCACACAACTACAAAACGCTGTGTGGAAACCAATCAAATTGCAAATCAACCTCTATTCAATTGAACCACACTCACTTGGTACTAATCACAAACATTAGAGCACCTCATTAAAACAACACCACCTTTATAATGTTACTTAATACAGGTAATGTTAAGAGTTGGAATAAGGCCTCTAGTTGCCACTGGGAGAGATTTGGAAAAGGTCCTCGCTCTACCTGTCCTCAGACTGCCCTTGGACGTGTGGCCCTTAGACTGCCACAGCTCAGACTACCCTTGGACGTGTGGCCCTTAGACTGCCACAGCTCAGACTGCCCTTGGACATGTGGCCCTTAGACTTCCACAGCTCAGACAGCCCTTGGACGTGTGGCTCTTCGATGGCTGGTGCTTAGAACGGCTGTCGTTCTAAGACACTGCTTGCCAATTTATACTGTCCTGCAGGTAAAGAGCTGGTCCAGTTTACTCACTATCTAAATTCACTTCAATCAACCACTGCTCTGAACACTTAAAAAAATTAATTCCTTCAACAAGCTAATGTAATTACATCAGCAACAAGCATTCAATTGTATACTGAGCATCAAAATAACTTATCATTTATATTTGAGCATCAAAAGAAATGTATCACTTATATTTGGATAAAATTCACTAGATGTGATCGAAAAATGACAAACTCCGTTTTAGAGCAGGTGCAATGACTTTTTATTGTGCTGATTTAACAATTGACATCACGAAGATGCTGCAAAATGATCTGTCAATCTTGGGCAGGTTGTGACTCTTGGTCTCCCAGTTCGTGGCCTGTCAGTGACAGAATGTGTCTGGTTATACCGTCTCGCCAGGTTTGAAATTGCTAGCTGTGAGCACCCAAGACTGCGAGCCACAGTATGCTGCCCTAGTCCAGCCTGCAACATGCCGATTGCACGAAGGCGCTGCTCTTTTGATAGATGTGGCATATTGGTTTTTTTTTCTGTGATTTTCTTTATTGCTTTTATTCAAGCTTGCAATTCAACAGCTGAAATCACTCCATATCCAGTGTCCAATCAACTGTCTCACTAATTAGGTGATTAAGTGAATATGCTTCAATCATAGTCACTGAAGCGTGTCATGGTCAAGGATGAATGATCGAGTGATTAAAAAGAAACCAAAAACATTTTGTCAATGTCCATCATTTATATACCTTATTTAATTTTTTTTTTAATAAATCTGTTATAATAGTGATAAGTTTCTTTTGATGCTCGGTATACTTACCAAAATCACTTGTTTTTTCCTTCTGAGTGCAAACAGCAAAATAAAATCCAAGCAGGTCAGTTGCTAGAACAACTGATTAGCCAAGGGAAAAACAACGTTAATTTGAAAACTACAGCCAGCTAAGAGACACGCCCAAACAGCTGACTTGAAAATTGCTGACCAGTTTACACGCTATCTAAATTCACTTCAATCAACCACAGCTACAAAAGACCACAAAACACAGAATTATATTTTTAATATGTAGTCCGACTATGCCAGTCCAGTGTGATAAAGCACAGAACATTATATACATCAGGTTCTTTTTATTTGGATATAGTTTAAAATACGGTGAACAATGTCACCAAGAAAAGGAGGCAAAAGATACATATAAAAGCAATGAGAAAGTTTTTATTGGACAGCACGGTTAAAAGGAACAAAAACACGTTGTTAAAATATACAAGTGGTCAATTACAGACTTTCCATCATACAGACGTGCTCATATTTGTTGGTACCCTTACAGCTCATTGAAATAATGCTTCATTCCTCCTGAAAAGTGATGAAATTAAAAGCTATTTTATCATGTATACTTGCATGCCTTTGGTATGTCATAGAATAAAGCAAAGAAGCTGTGAAAAGAGATGAATTATTGCCTATTCTACAAAGATATTCTAAAATGGCCTGGACACATTTGTTGGTACCCCTTAGAAAAGATAATAAATAATTGGATTATAGTGATATTTCAAACTAATTAGTTTCTTTAATTAGTGTCTCCAATCTTGTAATCAGTCATTCGGCCTATTTAAATGGAGAAAAGTAGTCACTGTGCTGTTTGGTATCATTGTGTGCACCACACTGAACATGGACCAGAGAAAGCAAAGGAGAGAGTTGTCTGAGGAGATCAGAAAGAAAATAAAAGACAAACATGGTAAAGGTAAAGGCTACAAGACCATCTCCAAGCAGCTTGATGTGCCTGTGACAACAGTTGCAAATATTATTAAGAAGTTTAAGGTCCATGGAACTGTAGCCAACCTCCCTGGGCGCGGCCGCAAGAGGAAAATCGACCCCAGAGTGAACAGAAGGATAGTGCGAATGGTAGAAAAATAACCAAGGTTAACTGCCAAAGAGATACAAGCTGAACTCCAAGGTGAAGGTATGTCAGTTTCTGATCGCACCATCCGTCGTTTTTTGAGCGAAAGTGGGCTCCATGGAAGAAGACCCAGGAGGACTCCACTTCTGTTAGAAAAACATAAAAAAGCCAGACTGGAATTTGCTAAAATGCATATTGACAAGCCACAATCCTTCTGGGAGAATGTCCTTTGGACAGATGAGTCAAAACTGGAGCTTTTTGGCAAGTCACATCAGCTCTATGTTCACAGACGAAAAAATTAAGCTTTCAAAGAAAAGAACACCATACCTACAGTGAAACATGGAGGAAGCTTGGTTATGTTTTGGGGTTGCTTTGCTGCGCCTGGCACAGGGTGCCTTGAATCTGTGCAGGGCACAATGAAATCTCAAGACTATCAAGGCATTCTGGAGCGAAACATACTGCCCAGTGTCAGAAAGCTCTGTCTCAGTTGCAGGTCATGGGTCCTCCAACAGGATAATGACCCAAAACACACAGCTAAAAGCACCCAAGAATGGATAAGAACAAAACATTGGACTATTCTGAAGTGGCCTTCTATGAGTCCTGATCTGAATCCTATCGAACATCTATGGAAAGAGCTGAAACTTGCAGTCTGGAGAAGGCACCCATCAAACCTGAGACAGCTGGAGCAGTTTGCTCAGGAAGAGTGGGCCAAACTACCTGTTAACAGGTGCAGAAGTCTCATTGAGAGCTACAGAAAACGTTTGATTGCAGTGATTGCCTCTAAAGGTTGTGCAACAAAATATTAGGTTAGCGGTCCCATCATTTTTGTCCATGCCATTTTCATTTGTTTTCTTATTTACAATATTATGTTGAATAAAAAATCAAAAGCAAAGTCTGATTTCTATTAAATATGGAATAAACAATGGTGGATGTCAATTACTTTTGTCAGTTTCAAGTTATTTCAGAGAAAATTGTGCATTCTTCGTTTTTTGCGGAGGGGTACCAACAAATTTGAGCACGTCTGTAATTAAGATTTATCAAAACAGTCGTTTTTAAATGCCTCAGTGCAAACTGCAATATTTCACTTTTAAAAAGTGCTTAATGCATTAAGGAAAGGCACGGTTTGTTAACCAGGTGTAAAATACAGGATAAAAAAACACAAAACATTTGACACGTTGTCTGTACAGGGGAGGGAACATGAGAGCGAGGGAAAATATCTGTATAACATAGGCTCCAATCAGCTACCGACAAGCTAAAACTGTACATCAGCCGAATACTTATCATCAGGAAAGTCCATGTACAGGCTTGTTTCACTTCTCTCTGCTACTCTCCCAATCCTGCACAAACAAAACCACCACAAACAGACACAAACCCCCAGGATGGCCATCCAGTTTGCAAGAGACATCTGCTATTTATATTCAGGTGCATAAAACTGTCAATTATTCAATCAGTAAATACCCAATATGGCATAAAAGGCAAACGGGGTGGAGAAGCTACTAAAAAGTGATAAATCAATTACAATTGTTGATCAATAATATATAAAACATGCACTAGTCAAATCAAAGTGTAAAATTATGAAAAATGAAACATGCAACTGACAAATAAATACGTGAAAGACAATAGGCATTATTGACCCTGTTAGGGCAGGTTACACCATCTCTCCACTGGACTTCACCATGGCAATGGAAGTCATTATTGGGGCCTCGAAATAGGTAATCGGAGGAGAACGCCTGGCTTCTGGCATGCGTCTGCCACCAATTAGAGCATACATGGACAACATGATCACCATGACTACAAAAGTAGCCTGCACCAAACATTTACTTGGCAAACTACAGGCCTGTATGCAGTTCAAGCTCGCCAAGTCAAGGAGCATCAAAGGTATAGTCGTGGATAAGGTGTTCTATATTGATGGCAAGGTGATCCCAACAGTGTCAGAAAAGCCACTATGTCCCTGATGCAACAATAAAGATAAAGATTGCAGCATTGGCTTTTTAAATACAACTGTCTGCATATGAGGGGTAAGTTATATCGATTTATATACCTTGTATCAGTCTTTAAAACTGATAGCAACACAATTTTGACATGGACACATCCATCTCTGCATGTTTTGTTTGGAAAGTGACGTGGTAGCACAAACACTAATATAATTGGCTTGGGTGCATATGCCTGATGTTGCCTTACACTATTCTGATTGAGCTCACCTTTCACAGGCTTGGTGAAAGTACTATTACAGTTCAAAATGCAGTGTGTGGGTATAGATTGAGTGAGCTGTGAAGAACCTCCAGCCCGTAGAGAACCTGAAGGTGTGGACTTAGACAGTCACTGTTGAATGTGTCCTTATCAATAGAAGTATCTCAGAGTGTCTTGTAAAGAAACCAGGTGTACCTGCAAGATCTCAATCAAGCTACAAAATAAAATACATTCTCACATCTGCTTTACCTACTTTAAGAAATACAGGATGTGGTAAAAAAAAACAAAAAAAAAACATACTTGCAACTGCGTGTATCTGCAAGATTTAACAACTATGAATCCTTATTTGGAGATTTCATCTATCTCTAGCAACACACTTCATCATGCTTCACCAAGCCTTGAAAATTATTACAACTTACTGTCACTGAGAAAATGCAAACAAAACAGTGATATATCACACCATGGCTATGAAAATAAAATGATAACTATTCACTACCATGAACATGTACAGCTATGGCCAAAGGTTTTGCATCACCTATAATTGTAGGATTGAGACATACAGTAATTTAAAAGTATATAAACATAATGTAGATATTTTATTTAACATCATGTAATCAAATAAACTACAAAATTATATTGCAAAAGTCTGCCGGAAGTCATAATAGCAGTACAATGTTTCATGTCAATTTTTGTCAGTTTTTCGTTAAGTATATGGAAAACTACAAACCGGTATGTAATTCAATATATTAATGTAACATTATTCAGCAGGTTTCATTCGACTTTATGAAGCAAAATTAGTTAAATCTGTTGGCCAAAGAAGAACACCTCGACCTACTGTACCTCCACTATATAAAAATTTACAAAATTACGGACTGACGTGTCCATTTCACCATATATCCCTAGATTCTGATACCTTTAATACTGGTAGAGAATGGTAATGAAGTTTGGTGTTCTAAAATTTCCCCCCAGTAACATCACAAAACCAGCACACAATTTAGCACCACTGGAAGTTTCTGCTTGAAGAAGACAAGGACTAATTGTCATATGTTCTGGACATGAGGAGCTCTAGCAGAGCTGTGAGGTTTGTATACAGCTTAGACTCCAAAACATGTACAGACTCATCCCCACTAAATATGTTTGCCTATTGCACCTATGTGACAGGAAAGATTATGCCTTTCTACAATGGTAAGTTATTAATAATGGTATATATTTCTTTATAAAAGTTTTTGATTATTTAACTTTCATATTCAATGATGAATATTGTTTTTTTTTATGGATTTTGGAATCTGCCTTGAATGGTGAATTGCACTGTTCTGTGTTGTGCCACATTTCTAATCAGACACAGAGCTTGATCTAAGGAAAGTGTTTATCTGAAATAAAGTTTAAACATACTGGAGCATACTGGGTTATTCAACCATTTTCATTAAGTGGAATAATTTCAGTACTCCATGAATGTGGTATCCTCTATATGATAATGATAACCTGAAGTTTACAATAACAATATGGTATGCAGTACCCTTTCTTGTTTTTCTTAAATTCTGCTGTTCTGTTTTGTGACAGGCTTAGTCTCCCCAGAGACTAGATCAGAAGCAGGCGCTCTGTGTGGCTGGTTAATTTGAACTTTTAGATAAGAATCTGGAAGTAAATTAGGAGACTGATGACAACAAGCAGGGCTAATTACTGAAGACAAATTAACCGTCACCATGCCTTTATTGTTCTTAGAGGTGATCTGGAAAGAAGAATGAATGATAACCCTCCTCCTGTTTGCTTAAGTGTTTCCTAAGATGCTATCTTTTAACACAAAGAACAAGTGACCCTGTACACTTTAATTACAGAAAAAAGTGTGCCTTTTAAAGTCTGCTTCATATACATATACTACTCTGTTAAAAGTATTGGGACAGCAGCTCTGAAACAAAACTAGTTGTGGGGCTTTTTTTGTTACCTCATCCAGATCCCTTACTTAATAAATAGTGCATTTTGTTATCACTGAATAGAAAATTGAAAATATGCCAAAGATTTAAATAAAAAGGCAATTTCTCAAGGCAGTATTTAGGGAGAAAAAAACCCTGCACCGGCCCTTGCGAATTTCACATCTCTTTTGAATATCTGGCCCACTGTTCTGACAGGGTTACAGAAAACACTGTAGTATTTACAGGAAACAGATTGCTTTACCTTTGTTGTATTCAATGTGGTTCAATATATTGTTGAACATAACCCCCTTTTATTATATATGTAAATGAGGTGGAGAATGAAACTGAAAGATATCACCTTCAGAAAGAGTCTTCTGAATATCAATATCATATCCAGATCAATGCTCCCTCCTGCAACAACACTGCTGCTTGTCTGTTTCTACAATAGCCATTAATTTCCATCCATCAGAACATCAGAGTTGTTGAATTTGGAACTGCTAATGATGTTTGGAAGAAAAACCCATAGAAACATTTTCGTTTTCCCCAGCTGATTTCTGCCGATACCTACATAAAAATATCCACCAAATAAATAAATGATTTTGAAAAAAGCGTACAACACAGGATGCAGAAAGGTAAAGTAATGTAATTCTTGTAATCACTTCAGGGTGTTCTGTAAGCCTTTACCTGGCAGTGGCGCTGGAATCATTTTTATAGTAGGGGTGCTGAAAGCCATTGAACAAAACTGTAACCGCTGTATATGATGGAAGCCATGCATTAGGTTGCTGTTATGTTAATAAGACAAAGTCAGAATCACCTGTTTATCTATTTAAGTAAAAAAAAAAATAACCACAGTCCTTACTACAACGTTTACAACATGCATACCATAAAACATTTAGACAGCATTTGTGACGAGCTGATTTTAGCATGTGGTGCTGCTGAGAATTAAAAAAAAAGCTTCTAATACTTTCCAACTACTAACCAACTCTCGTAAGATTGCACCGTGTGATTTATAAAATATCCCACTACTGTTGTAACAGTCAGCTCTGATTGGTCTATTATCGTTCGTGTTAAAAGACACACTGCACTGCATACACAGCTCAGAAGATTCACAAAACTACAGGATGTATCATTGCACCAGCAGGTGCACAGCACCCCCAAGCTCCCCCTACTTCCCACGCCCCATTTTTTTACTGGTAATCAAATTCCTATAATAAGTTGAATAACAAATATTATGACTGTATGTATAGTTTAATAGTGAACAAAACACATTATACCAAAATATTTGCTGTTCTCTTTAGCACATAAGAGGGAAATTCCTGAGCAGTCAGAAACCTCATCATTCCAGTTTAGAAAGGGTTGCAGTACTAACCCCAAATTTCCAAACAAACTTTGAAGGCATGAATAAGGCCATCTACTTCCTTTAAGATCCTTTTAAGATCAGTTAATGCTGGACGTGTGTGCTCCCAAAGGTAAAATTGAAAAGGAGAGGACAAAGTGCATTTAAAGGAGAGGAGAAAGTGCATTTAAAGGAGAGGAGAAAGTGCATTTAGTTATACTACCCCCAGACTGTGGAAACATTTCCCTTTTATATTAGAGATGCTGCTTCTGTTGATAGTCAAGATTAAAGACTTACTTTTATAGTTTAGCCTTTATAACCTTGCTTAAAATTTAACGGTTTCTTTTGTCTATTTTATTTGCTTATTTTTGTAATCTTGTTTTTTCATTTTTATTAATTTCCTGTTTTCTTACATTGTTTTCTTCTTCTTCTTCTTCTTCTTCTTCTTCTTCTTCTTCTTCTTCTTCTTCTTTATTGTTACTTTGTAATTTTTATTATTTCTTGATATTGTATAGGCCTACTTTCTGTTTTAACCGACGTGTAAAAACGCTTTGAGATACGGTGATATGAAAAGCAACAAATAAATAAAATACATTCAATTTGAAAATACTACATTTAGGATTGACGGGCTGCAATGTTTGACTAGAGCTGGACTAATTTAAGGTCGTCGTAGTTCAACATTTGAACCTCAGTTTGCCAGGAGGTTCTGTAGCTAGTGGTTAAATTGGATTTTGAAGAGGACCTCCCCCTCAGGTGGGATGTGGAACATGTTATCATTGTATGATGTTAATGGTTCAATTTGATGCATTTCTAGCTCCTGGCTCTAATGGGTCAGTGGGTCAGCAGTGCTTACAGTGTAAACTCTTTACTGCAGGAACTCCCAACAGAAGGTCAAACAAGCATCCACCAATCCCATCACCAAGCCTCTTTACACCTAGGACTGGAGGATGAAGGCCAGCCCTGCAGGTGTTTGCTTGAGCTCACCAGTCTATCCTGTAGGGATCGCTGTAGCAAGGTGAGGTGCCTCCCTAGCTAGAGCCAATGTGATGCTCCCTGTGGAATCCCTAGCGAAGAACGGCAACTTCACACAGCCAGGACACCAACCTGGTTATATTTACAAATTTATAATTAAAGTTCGGGAGGAGGGTCAGACACCAATCTCCGCATCACCAAATTGAATCATTCAATTTACACATTAGCTAATTAAATTGTTACCCTCTTCACTTATCTCTCAGTTGCATTTTGATTTCATCGTAACCCACCACCTCCCCATCTCTACCTTTCTTAATAACAATTTTTATGTTTTATCAATGGGGGTCTCAGCCTCGTCCAGTCGGCCAGGCAGCGAACCCTCAAACCAAGTTAGGTTTGATGCCAAATGAATGTGTATATACAGCATACTTTTCTGTAAAATCGCATACTCCGCATTCTCTACAATAAATATTTTTGTACTAAAACATTTTGTGATTGGTGTTTGTCCCGAACTACTGAAATGTAAATTGGTTGTGGACTATTAGTATTTCTATAGTTATAGATGGACTAATAAATATGTTATACTAAGCAGCCTTCAGTTGTAAAAATAAACAATCATGACTTAATTTACAAGTTTCACAAACCTTTTCTTTTTTGGCTTTATCTCTGCTCTCAGAAGCTACATAGGTCATGAATACAGTATGCCTATCTATGCAACCAAGACTCTTAACTGAATTCAATAAACCATTGATTTTATAGAAAAAAAATGACTACTCTACTAACCACTGACTACAAGCCCAAGCTATTTATACTAAAGATGAAAGAAGTCTGCTGAAGACTAGATCATGGATACGCGGTCCTGCAAAAAAAAAAAAAAGTTGAGAGTGTGCAATGAGTAAGGCCTTTTTGTGGCCCAGACCAGGCCACATATCCTGCTCTCCTGGAGCTGTTCCAAACTCAACATACTTCCAGGGTTATGCGACATGCCTTCGCCTTTTACAGCTTGAGTTAGTAATCTCTGACTACTCACTGGTAGACACCAGTGTCTAAAAATGTCTCCATTAGAATAGAAGCCTGTTATCCCACCCTCCCTGCAATCTTCCTGAACTAGTACAGTAAATCATCCACAGGAGACAGAAAACTCTATTTTACATGTAACCCTATAGTATCTTTGTGGAGGCTCTCTTTTGATTTTCTTTTCTCTCAGTGACAATCTTAATTGTGTAATTGTGTAAAATGAGTGAAAAACATGACAAAAGATTATACACATTGTTTACACTGGTCTTTTTGTGTACAAGGATTACCTGAATGAAGTCTACTGATTGTGGGGCAATACCACAATACTTGTTTGTCATTGTGGTCGTTCATAGTTCACAGTTTAAAACATCAACACATATCTGTACTGTTTGTTCTTCGGCATTTTGACTGAATCTAGTATTTTGCCCATAGAGGGAACCTGGTCTCCCTGCATGGATAGGGAAGTAACATTTAATTGGGAAATTTGATATGGAAACCTTGGTCCCAGCTTCAGATTTTCTTTCATCTAGTGAGGGCTCTTTAACCATGACCTTCATTGTACATCTCATTACAACTCGAACATAAAAGGCTACACTGTGACAAGATATTTATCAATCAACACCCTACGATAGTGTCGTAAAAACTCTTTACACAAAGATTTCAACAGTGAAAATGATAGTAGCGTTTCGCCAGAGGCAGGAATGAAGTTGAATGCTTTATTTTTCTCTAGACACTATCTCAGCATCTAAACCAGAGACCACTGCTCTGTCCACTTCACTACATTCCTGGAACAACAACAATGGACGGCATCACAATGCCTTTTTATAGACTTAGCCTGCCCCTTTATGCAAATAGGGTACCAGGCTTCAGACACATCCCATTGGCCCTCAGCCACACACTAGGATCAAACAACAACCAATGAGGACGCACAGATAACAACCAATGGAGATAGACCAGGGAAGACGAACAAACAGTGGGTTTACATGGTATGGAAATACACACCCAACAGGTAAACAAGCAATGGCAGAATACAGCGGGGAGGGAGTTGACACAGCATGCAAACACAAACAGACAGCAGGGAATACAGCACATAAACACACATGTATGGATCGCTACTTTATTTTTAAGTAAAGTCCAAAATGTAAAAACAATCTGCCCTTGAACTCCAAACCTGCACTAAATTAAACAATCATTATTCTGAAACTGGGTTTAGATTGTTCTCTAGGGTGTCATGTGTCACTAATACATATCTTTTACCTAAAGGTTTTATTTTTTATGTGTATATCTGCTCTGTCTTAGAGATGAATCTATCTTTTGAATGTTTTTCTGTGAATAAAGGGCCTTTTAAGCATTTCATCAGGGCTGGTTTCTGCTTATTAAAAATAAAAAAAGACTTAGAGAACAATATTAATAGAGACTTGTTTATTAATAATGAATTTGATTTTGTGAGAGCTTGGCATTTTTTAGGCTTCTAATGAGGTTAATTTTAATATGACTTACTGTAATGGAGTGTGGAGGACAATATATCAAAGACAGTGGCAATACCAACAGGCTTGTAATGAAGTTCAGCGTGTTCCAAAAAGGGGAAAAAAGGGTTCAAAGCAACTGAGGCAAAATCTTGCAAATTAGTCTCAGCAAGTTTTTTTTTTTTTTTTTTTTATCTGGTAATTAAAATCAGAACTTAAAAGCCAAGGGCATAATATCATAATATCTCATTCATGAAATCGTACTTATCACTGCAGTAAGGGTTGGCTGCATGTGAATACCAACACTTTTAAGCCGCTTCATATGCAGTAAGTTTTTAAAGATTCATTGTATGTAATGTACAAGCTCATCTCATGATTATGGAATTTTGCTGAACTCTTTCATCAGACCAGTGTAGAAGTCTACTAGTCTTGTGCATGGCCATATATAATATTTATATGTATTTATACTACCCTGAAACAATAGTATAGCTAGATAACTTAGTTGTATATTTCTGTAAGGTGTAATGTTAAATAGGTTTCTTCTTCCAAAATGCCACTAAACACTAAAGCCTCATCGCTCCCATGCAATTGGGACATAGTGCTAGACTTTAAAACAAACAAAAACACTAGCAACTGTTTGAATTCTCAAGAGGATACATGTTTACAGTGTATAGGGTGAAATGATTGGGTCATTGCGCAGCAGCGTGTTTTAACAGAACTTTTTTTTTAATCAATACCAGCTCACAGGAAGCCTGTGTCAGCACCTATGGAAACAAATATCTAATTAGCTGTTCAAGCCATCTCCAATAACAGTATCACGTGTCACGATCAGTAAGTATTTTAATTTAACATTTATATTGGAGAAAGGCCATAAGAGCTATAATTAGGTTGTTTACAACAGCGTCCAACACAAGTATATATTCCTGTTTGTTAGATTTTAGACATTATTGTAATAGAATAAGTATCATACCAATAACAGATTCAGCGAGCTACCAGCCCCTGGAGAACAAAGGTCAGCCCTGCAGTTTTTATCATTGTAATAGAAAGCTTTATTGCACAAATGTATCCTAAGACTTCCATGCTCATACGAATGTACTTGCAAATACTTTCATGTAAAACGCCTTCATAATGCTTTCCTATCTGAAGATCTTATGAACAAACTTTGGCCATTTTTTTCTCGCTTTGTAAGCACACTCAAAATAAAGAAAAAACCAACCAAGGAATGATGGAAACTCTGAAACAATGAAAAGAGACAAATTCAGAGAAACTTTTTTAAGAGTGAAGAAAATGAAAATACAAGAAAAAACACTAGCTGACAATCCTCACAAAGTCGTGTTGTGTACAGTGGAAGAAACAAGGTATTACACATACACACACACAGTGCCTTGCAAAAGTATTCAGACCCCTGACCAATTCTCTCATATTACTGAATTACAAATGGTACATTGAAATTTCGGTCTGTTTGATATTTTATTTTAAAACACTGAAACTCAAAATCAATTATTGTAAGGTGACATTGGTTTTATGTTGGGAAATATTTTTAAGAAAAATAAAAAACTGAAATATCTTACTTGCATAAGTATTCAACCCCCACACATTCATATTTGGTAGAGCCACCTTTCGCTGCAATAACAGCTTTAAGTCTTTTGGGGTAAGTATGTGCCAGCTTTGCACACAGTGTGGGAGTGATTTTGGCACATATCTTGGCAGATATGCTTCAGGTTGTTCAGGTTGGTTGGACGACGCTTGTGGACCGCAATTTTCAAATAGTGCCACAGATTCTCAATGGAATTGAGATCAGGACTTTGACTGGGCCACTGTAGGACATTCACCTTTTTGTTCTTGAGCCACTCCAATGTTGCTTTGGCCTTGTGCTTGGGATCATTGTCCTGCTGAAATGTGAATTTCCTCCCAAGCTTCAGTTTTTTAGTGGACTGAAGCAGGTTCTCTTGCAGTATTTCCCTGTATTTTGCTCCATCCATTCTTTCTTCAATTTTAACAAGATGCCCAGTCTCTGCTGATGAGAAGCATCCCCACATCATGATGCTGCCACCATCATACTTCACTGTAGGGATGGTGTGTCTTGAGGCATGGGCAGTGTTAGGTTTGCGCCACCCTCCCATACAGGCCAGTGTTATGCAGAGCTCTTGATATGGTTGACTGGTGCACCATTACTCCACTCCCAGCCACTGAACTCTGTAGCTCCTTCAAAATGATTGTTGGCCTCTCTGTGGCTTCTCTCACAAGTCTCCTTCTTGTTTGAGCACTGAGTTTTGAGGGACAGCCTTTTCTTGGCAGTGCCTGGGTGGTGTGATGCAGCTTCCACTTCCTGATTATTGATCCAACTGTGCTCACTGGGATATCCAAACACTTGGATATTATTTTGCACCCTTTCCCTAATCCATGCATTTGTATTACTTTATCGCTAACTTCTGTAGACTGCTCTTTGGTCTTCATTGTCCTTCAGATTCACAGCCTGACCAATGATCCTTCAACAGTGGGGGTTTTATCCAGAAAATGTGACAGCAACTTTAATGGTTCACAGGTGGAGGCCAATGGTAAGGTAATTGTGTCCTCGTTAGGGCAATTTCTTTCATCGGTGTAAACTGGGAGCTTCCACAGCACCGGGGTTGAATACTTATGCAAGCAAGATATTTCAGTTTTTTTATTTTTCTTAAAAATATTTCCCAACATAAAACCAATGTCACCTTACAATAATTGATTTTGAGTTTCAGTGTTTTAAAATAAAATATCAAACAGACCGAAATTTCAATGTACCATTTGTAATTCAGTAATATGAGAGAATTGGTCAGGGGTCTGAATACTTTTGCAAGGCACTGCATATATATATATATATATATATATATATATATATATATATATATATATATATATATATATATATAAAATAACATTATTGTCACAATAGTATACGTCTCTAGTTGGTTTTGCACTGATAGCTTCGTCCCTTGCCGATATTACGGTTTCAAATTGCCACTTTCATGAATAAGATGCAAATGTTCAGTTGCCGTTAGCTTTCATCACGAATGATACACAACAAAGCAACATTGCCAGGAAAGAAGCTGAGGTACCGAACAATGGGCAAAATTAATTTAGTAAAAAAAGGATCCCAGAAAACTTAGGCCCTGTCAACACTATGCCTTTAAACCGTATTAGTTGCATTTAAACTGGCTTAAAATTGCTAAATACGGTCTGCGTCCACACTACACAGCATTTAATACCGTACTCGAGACCACCTCAGGAGGTAGTCTCAAGTCCGGTTCTAATTAGATCGCATCAGGTAGTGCGGTTTACATTTTTTGTACAAACTACATTTTTTTGTTTATCCTCCAATATCCCAAAATGCTTTGTGGTATGTTTGGCGAAATAATCAGAGCAGGCGCCCGAAGGACTTGCTATCAGTGTACACTCCGCACTAGGTATTCATTTTTATGCTTCAAAAAATCTCTCAGGACATCTCTGTTAAACTAGTGGGGGAAAATAACAAAAACACAAAAATAAAAATAAAACCTGAAAACTTCAAGCCCTACTTGTGTGTTCGGATTTACTTTTTCCACAATACTTGTTATATTTCATTTATGCAATATGGACATCTGTTAATATGGGGCATAACACATTATTTTAAAATAAAATACAGTGCATGGTGGGATACTATCGTATTAATTTCCACAGTTCGTTACGCTGCTGGGAATTGTAACTGAACTATTCTAATGGTGTGTGGACGCATTTAGCCTGACTAAACATGAAATGGTACTTCAGTGTGGACGCTTTGAGCTGTATTAATTAGAGCGGTTTCGAGTACGGTTCTCGAGATCGGTTATGTAGTGTGGACAGGGCCTTAGTGAAATTGAGTGAAAGTTCATATATATTCTTATATTTTTGGTTATTTGAGAATGCACATGCAAGGATTATAATTGGGCAGGTGTTCAAATATTTTTGTAGACACTGTTCTCTACCCAGGGCTTCCCTATATCACTTGGTCGCCTTCACTTTAGTTTATCAGAAACGTGTTCTCTTGTACTCATTGAGTGACAGGTGTCATGCCGTGCCTGGGAGAGAGAGTTCTAAGGTGGCCCCTTGTTCATGTCTCTGAGCTAGCGAGACGGACTGGTTCCAACTGAGCTGTGACAACATTTTTTACATTCCGAGGAAGTAAATGTGAAGGAGGAAATCTAATAGGGTTTGGAATAGACAGCTGGTACAACAAGGTAAAGTGGTGAGAAACCTGAGCGACAGTATGATTTATTTACCCTGTCAGGATAAAGTATGCAGTCTTATCTGCCATCTCCTTTATCCTTGATACATTGACTCATTGAATACTAAGATGTTTATGCCATGTTAACTAAAATACATAAAACTAAAACTAATGTTCATTTTTGTTGCAGGTCTGATTGGAAGCACTTAAAGTTAATCTTTATAAAGAATAAAACAACTGCAACTACTATTTGTACAATGCTCAAGATCGTCTTTATAATCAGATCACAGGAAGTCTTTAGAATATTAAACAAACTTTCAGCATTCTAACTTCACATTCACCAGGGTTTGATTAGACAGTTCCCATACACAATCAAACACCCAAATGGAAGCAAGGAAAAGACAGAACAGATTTTCGTGGAATCTGGAGAAAAAAAAAACAACAAGCCAGACATGAATAGTAAATTAACTACAATTTAAAGTGGGAACATTTTTATATGTAAAACTTTCACTAACCAAAAGCTACAGATTGGCATAATTAAAATAAAGAAATAAAGAAATAAACTAGGCATGCCGTAGTTCTAGGAGCGCGGCTCAGCTCGCTACGCTAATCCTATTGGTTCCTCAACCTGTATAGTTCAGGCTCACTTTCCACTACTTATTCTGCAAGCCTTTCTCCTCCACCTCCCCATGACTCCTTTGCAACTGTGTCTCCCTTCTGGGGGTCGGTGGTCCTCCATCTTCCGGGTTTGGTGACCTCTGACCGACGTCGGAGGTCACACCTCAAACGAGGGGGGCTCCTATTGGCCCAGAAGACGAGATCCTAGGCTGAACAGTCAATCATCCCACACTACACTTTACATCTTACAATGCTGAGCTTCGATCTTTGATTGAATAAATAAAATACAAGTGAAAAGATGAGAGGGTGAAGTAGGAGGGGATTGCAGATTGTGTAAGGTCTTAAGTGCGAAATATTTTCTGATACAGTGGTGCTATTTTATTAATTCTGAATTGGCTATAAGTTACTAGTTGTGCTATTGCTTCTTGCTCTCTGTTCTCTCTTTCATTGAGCGTTTTGGTTGCATATAAAGCTGTGCATGCATGCAGTTTGAAATGGTGGTCGAGTTGATTGAAATGCATTGAGACTGGAGTAGGTTAAGACTCGCAATCATATTTATGTTTTAAAAATCTGATGGGCACTGATCTGCTAGTTTCTCCAACATACTGAGCAGTACATTGTAATGTAAACACAGTAGGTGGTTTGGCAGTCAAACTTACCTTTTAGTCTGTAGCTAAATCCTGTGGTTGTGGTTTTGAAGGCAATATTGTGCTAATATTGATATGTGGGCAGGTCAGGTCATGCAATGTAGTCTGTGGTTGATGCTCATCTCAGTTTTCTCAGTTTGTTTTGGTCACTTGACCTGCGGTCACGTATTGCTGTTTGTTTCCTGCTGTCTCTTGTGTTTTCTGGGAGTGGCTGGTTTCTTGAAATTTGTACCTATGTTTGCTTTCTTTGGTGGGTTTGAATTCTTGCTGTTAATGGAAAACATGTCAATTGTAGTCTGTTTTGTGTGACCTCGGTTTGAGGTCAGATTGAACTGTTACTCTTTCTCCTCTTCTTTGTGCATTTCTGTTGGTTATTCAGTTGATTTTATTGTACCGAGTTACGCTCTGACCAGATGATTTGTATTCCTATTCCTTCAAGAATTGGTCCTAGGTATTGAATGACCCAGGTCTTGGATGATCTTACATCTGGTTCCATTCTTCATGGTATTCCAACCAAAATGGTATTGTGTTTTTTGTGTATTACCTACATGTGTTGGATTGACAGTGCATTGCAGTGATTTCTCAAGATAACCTCTTTTAATCACATCTTTCAGGACCTTCAAAATGTTCTCTTTTTATGCTCTTCTGGGCAGAGTCTTTAGATGTGATTGCATTAAGTTGTGACTTTGCATGATGTGACTTGTATTGTAAGCATTGCCGGTTATCAGCAGGTTTGACATAGAGAGGGGTTTAAATAGATCTCGCTATTAATTTGACTGTGGTGTCCGGGAAGTTTACTTGCTCTGTAGAGCTGTGAGATTCAGATGAATTGTTTTTCTGTAAATAGTCGTGCGTCTTCCAGTATATTGTTCAGATTTTGAATTATGTCAATGAAGTTCTACATTTTAAAAATGAAAGATGGTACAGTAGTTCTCTGACGATTGGTTTGAGTATTGTGTCTATGTATTTGGAAATTTTACTAGTCAGTGCATTGTAACAAGGAGCAAGAAGCAAAATAACAACTAGTAACTGATAGCCCATTCGAAATTAACAAAATAACAACACTGTACCAGAAAATATTTCCCACTTAGGCAATCTATCTATTATGATCACTTAAAGGTGTAGTGTCCCAAATGATTGAAAGAAAACAATAAGTTTAAGTATCTAAAAAGTTATTACGTTCTAAAAGATATTGAACCCATTCATTCATAAGATAGTACTAAACCAGCTTTAAACATCTGTGTATTGCATTGAAAAATAGTAGTCTATCCCAGACCTCCCAGCCTAAAGGACATTGTGCTAATAAAACAATCCTTTCAGTTTGACCTAATATATTGTACCATCAGTTTGAAGGTCTTATACAGACGTGCTCAAATTTGTTGGTACCCCTCCGCAAAAAACGAAGAATGCACAATTTTCTCTGAAATAACTTGAAACTGACAAAAGTAATTGGCATCCACCATTATTTATTCCATATTTAATAGAAATCAGACTTTGCTTTTGATTTTTTATTCAACATAATATTGTAAATAAGAAAACAAATGAAAATGGCATGGACAAAAATGATGGGACCGCTAACCTAATATTTTGTTGCACAACCTTTAGAGGCAATCACTGCAATCAAACGTTTTCTGTAGCTCTCAATGAGACTTCTGCACCTGTTAACAGGTAGTTTGGCCCACTCTTCCTGAGCAAACTGCTCCAGCTGTCTCAGGTTTGATGGGTGCCTTCTCCAGACTGCAAGTTTCAGCTCTTTCCATAGATGTTCGATAGGATTCAGATCAGGACTCATAGAAGGCCACTTCAGAATAGTCCAATCTTTTGTTCTTATCCATTCTTGGATGCTTTTAGCTGTGTGTTTTGGGTCATTATCCTGTTGGAGGACCCATGACCTGTGACTGAGACAGAGCTTTCTGATACTGGGCAGTACGTTTCGCTCCAGAATGCCTTTTTATTTTTTATTTTTTTTTTTTTTTAATTTAGTCGTCGCCAATTATTTTTACCCCGGTTTTCACCCCAATTTAGCATGCCCAATTATTATCTGTATCCCCGGCTCACCGCTCGCAACCCCCCCGCCGACTCGGGAAACGGAGGCTGAAACACGCGTCCTCCGAAACACGCGTCCTCCGAAACGTGCTCCTTCCAAGCCGTCATTTTTCGCACTGCGGATCCACAGCAATGCCACCAGACCTATAGTGCCGGAGGACAACACAGATCTGGCGGCTCCGCTGCAGAGCCACAGGCGCCCTATCGGCCACAGGGGTCGCTCAGCCAATTGTGCGCCGCCCCCTAGGAATTCTCGGTCACGGTCAGCTGTGACATAGCCTGGATTCGAACCTGCGATCTCCAGGCTATAGGGCACATCCTGCGAGGAGCGCCTTTACTGGATGCGCCACTCGGGAGCCCCCGCTCCAGAATGCCTTGATAGTCTTGAGATTTCACTGTGCCCTGCACAGATTCAAGGCACCCTGTGCCAGGCGCAGCAAAGCAGCCCCAAAACATAACCGAGCCTCCTCCATGTTTCACTGTAGGTATGGTGTTCTTTTCTTTGAAAGCTTCATTTTTTCGTCTGTGAACATAGAGCTGATGTGACTTGCCAAAAAGCTCCAGTTTTGACTCATCTGTCCAAAGGACATTCTCCCAGAATGATTGTGGCTTGTCAATATGCATTTTAGCAAATTCCAGTCTGGCTTTTTTATGTTTTTCTTTCAAAAGTGGAGTCCTCCTGGGTCTTCTTCCATGGAGCCCACTTTCGCTCAAAAAGCGACGGATGGTGCGATCAGAAACTGACGTACCTTCACCTTGGAGTTCAGCTTGTATCTCTTTGGCAGTTATCTTTGGCAGTTTTTCTACCATTCGCACTATCCTTCTGTTCACTCTGGGGTCGATTTTCCTCTTGCGGCCGCACCCAGGGAGGTTGGCTACAGTTCCATGGACCTTAAACTTCTTAATAATATTTGCAACTGTTGTCACAGGAACATCAAGTTGCTTGGAGATGGTCTTGTAGCCTTTACCTTTACCATGCTTGTCTGTTATTTTCTTTCTGATCTCCTCAGACAACTCTCTCCTTTGCTTTCTCTGGTCCATGTTCAGTGTGGTGCACACAATGATACCAAACAGCACAGTGACTACTTTTCTCCATTTAAATAGGGTGAATGACTGATTACAAGATTGGAGACATGTGTGATACTAATTAAAGAAACTAATTAGTTTGAAATATCACTATAATCCAATTATTTATTATCTTTTCTAAGGGGTACCAACAAATGTGTCCAGGCCATCTTTGTAGAATAAGCAATAATTCATCTCTTTTCACAGCTTCTTTGCTTTATTCTATGACATACCAAAGGCATGCAAGTATACATGATAAAATAGCTTTTAATTTCATCACTTTTCAGGAGGAATGAAGCATTATTTCAATTAGCTGTAAGGGTACCAACAAATTTGAGCACGTCTGTATGTTACTCTATGTGAGTCCTTGTCATGGAAAGGGGAAACTTAAAATGATCAGATTAGGTGGCCCATTTTGTTCACTTTCCTACCTAAGATGTTTGATTTCATACAGGATACATTTTAAATTAGACACAACATTATTACAGTTTTGAGTCCTTCAGTGCTCTGTGTCTAAATTAAACACAAGCCCACACTGAGCTCTACAGAGGATACAACTATTGTATGTGGTCTTTGGATCCAATGGTTTTTAAAAGTAAATTAAAGTACTTGTACACCTAAACAATGGAGGCTGGGAATGGTATAACAGTTTTTTTTCTGGTTCTGTTCATTTGAAATGCAGTTGATTTAGTGACTGGGGAATGGTATAACGGTTTTTTTCTGGTTCTGTTCTTTTAAACTGCAGTTGATTTAGTTCTCTGTAATTGTCTCCTTGCTACTTGTTGTCCCAGGGAAACCAGCTTTAAAGAAAAAACAAATGGAGGAAAGACTGGTAGCACTCAGGAACACTTAAATAAACAGTTGCTGCCAAATGATTTTCAGGTGCCAAGTCAGAGGGCTGAATCCTGTCTCCCCTTTCCTTTTGTGTGCTCTATTACATAACAAGGTAAATATTATGCAAGCAGATCAGCTGTTAATATGGCTCAGCTGGTAACATGACTGTTCGAGCGGTACTTTTAGGTGGTTCTTTTTGTCAAGACAAAGGTTATTCACACACGCAATGAATACAGAAAACAAATACTGGAGATTTAGTAATAACAGCTTGCTGCCTTTTCAAAATGGTGTAGTTAAAATGTATTAACTGCTATTTTGAAGCAAGTGCTATAGGCCATTTCTGTGGGGAATAAAACAATTGTAACATAAAACAAGAATTACACAACTTTAGTTGTTGGAAATATCTGTTATTTATGGTTTGTTGCTAGTTTTATTCCCTAATTATTTCAAAACAAAATACATTTGGTCACCTTTGCAATTGCTTCAAAATATGTCCTTTGAAGTAAATACATGAACAGTTTCTGGTTTGCCAGATGCCTAATTACTCAATACAATGTAATTGTTTATTTTAAAACAAAGCTATTTGGCAAATTATTTTCTTATTATTATTATTACTTTCTTAACAGACACCCTTATCCAGGGCGACTTACAATTGTTACAAGATATCACATTATTTTTACATACAATTACCCATTTATACAGTTGGATTTTTACTAGAGCAATCTAGGTAAAGTACCTTGCTCAAGGGTATAGCAGCAGTGTCCCCCACCTGGGATTGAACCCACAACCCTCCGGTCAAGAGTCCAGAGCCTTAACCAATACTCCACATTGCTGCCCACACAATAAACACAAAGTAAAAACAAATAGAGATCATGGAATAGTATTTCCATTTCATTTAGAGACAAGTTTAAAATATAAAACCAAAACGCTTTAATGGTGTAAATTAAATCAAATTCAAAGTAAACAGGGATGAGAGGAAGAGTTTTAAAATGATATGCTAGAGGGAATTATGGTAATAAGTCTTTGTTCTGTCAAAATGTGATCAACAGTAAGGTGATTGGTTGATTGGCCTGAGCCTTTTGATCTGACAATATTTGTTCTGGGAATATTTCTCCTGTTATTAGATGGACTGTTAATGCTTTGGATCCTTTTGATCAGGGGGTGACCTTGTGTTCCCAATGTCAGCAGGAATGCCGCTGTTTTCATTAAAAGTATTATTATTTGACTATATTTTTACAGTCTTGTTCTTTGAACACACATACAGAGAGGCTCTGTCATCATACTGAAGGAGGGTATATCCTGTGGGAGTTTAGCCAGGGCACCAATGTCAATGCCACTTCCCTAATAACTTACACCTTACTTATACCCTCAAGGAAATGCTACCCCTGTTTTGTAAAGAAGGTGTTGCATGTTCAAGTATGTGTTTTGGAACAAATAATGATGTGCTGACATTCAGACCCACTACTACAGGACCTCTATAGTCGTTATGGTTACTGACTGAGCACTTGAACATGCAGCATTGTTCAAGTGCTCAGTCATTGGCCCTGTGACAGGAAGAGAATGAATCTGAGCTATAAATCTCCCTCCCGACCTGTGAGGATGCTGCGTTCGAGGGCAGGTAGGACCTGACACTGTTGTACTATCAGGTGTACTCCTCATGGTCAGTACTGCAGTGTACACTGATTGGCTAGATCTTGGTGCAGTGCTGATTATAAGGAGGAGCCTGGCAGTATAGAGGGGAGCAGTTTCGATAAGTGTTGCTGGGGGACAGGTTAATAGTTACACTCGGGTGTGACAGCTGTACTGTGAGAGAAGTGAGAAAATTATACACAAGTGATTTCAAGTTGATCTTTAGTCACGCACAGTACAAGAAAAAGTCAAAATGGTTAAAATAATAACCTGAATTCACTTGTGTCAGACATCAAACGCTCACATCAATGTACACTAAAAGCACAGCCAAGAAGCAAACCTGCTGTCCCAGCACTGACACCACTCAGGGACCTCCTATCAATCATGATAACAAAGTAAGTTGTACTATTCATAACTTTAAGCACCTAATTATAAGATATACAATAATACAAAAAATAAACTTAGTATTAACATTAGACACATGCTTTGATGGAACAAAAGCTTCTTTGATGTAATGACAAAAAGATTCAACGAGTCATATAATAAAATGTGTACCTAGCCTTCCCCTAACCTAGAATGAAGCCATTTGCCTTCTGTCGATTCTCACATTAAGCATTTAATCTTTTCAGAAAGAAGTGTGAAAAAATGTCTTTGGGTTTTTTCTCAGTCAACGGCATACTGAAGTTTACATCCACAAATGAATGAAAACAAATATCCAAAGCATTTTTCACTTGCAGAAATATCTAGCATCAGTTAGCTACATCATAAATCTTCCCCACACACACTTTCTAAGAAAATACTGTTTGAATTCCACAATCCTGAGGTAAAGTCCCACTCTAGAAACAGAGATTGCTTTCTTCCAGCCAGAGTCTTTATGTCAGTGTTAGTTTTGACTTTTCTTCCTTAGGGCTGGCGCCCAACTGAGTCGGGCTGATGGAAGAGGGGATTGTACTTTGTGGAAGAATGTTCACTTGAAAATTATGCAGTGCCATAGGTGACTTCCTGAAATGCAATTGGCTGAACAACCAGACCTTGTATCCAAATTATGGTCAATGTACATTAATCACCAATGAACCATGCCACATGTGGGAAAAAGCTTCAGACTTACGCAAGATTTCACATAACATAAAACTGTTTCATCAGCACTTGGCAGCTTCATGACAGTGTCAATATGGCTTTTAAGAACTTTCTTTCAGTACTTTGCCACACAGATCAGAAATTGTAGCCATTATTTTGTGTCAAAACAGAGGCACAGCAGTAAAACGTCATGTTCTCTCGCATGTTGGCGATATGTCTCTTGTGCCCTTGTTTATGATATAGGATCAGATTTCCTAAGCATGAAAAATGATAGAAAAAAGACATGGGTGGTGATTACAAATTCTGTGTGTAAGTGTGCTATGTTTGTGACTGCATTAGTGTACAGTACATGGCTGTTTATGAATCTCAAAGTTGTTTTGTAAAAGGAGTCCTAATTAGAATGGAACCCTCAGCCATTTATTTATAATGAATTCATACTAATCTGAAATAAACTACATTTGGACAGAAGTTTACAGATCAATGTAATCATTATTACAATTTTCAAGCTTGTACTAGTTACAGATTTTTTAAGGAAGACAGAGGTACTGTGTTGGAGGTGAAGGGGTACATCTTTGATTGATTTGATAGATTGCTGCAATAGCTATTGCATCTTGTAGCTATTTCATTGAATGGGTTTAGAGTGTATGTGTAACAGAAAGAGGAAGTCACAGAAACCACCCCCATACTGGATTACACAAAGAAAAGAAGGAGTCTTGAAGCTAGGGGTGCTAAGCAGGCATTGTGGCAAGTACATTTGAATTGCAGATACAAATGAGAGAATGAAAGAACCTTGCTCTTGTTCAATCAACTCATTGTCCTTGGTTGTGACGATCGCATGTGTAGGAGTACAATTTAGAGCAAGTTAATTTGAGTTAAAATTCTTATTGTTCTTCTTCAAAGCTTTTTGTTTCTTATCTTGGAAATGTTTTAAATTAAAAAAATAGAGAAAGAAATGAACACTATAGATGGTTGTGGTATTTTATCATGTGAATCTGGCATTTCTAGATATATTTCAGATAAAAACAAAAATCACTGAAGGGGCTACAAGCACCTCATTGTATCCTAAAATGATACTTCTTCCCTCCAATTTCTTTCTTTTCGTGGGTAGGATGTTGCACAAGTGAGTTTCATTGTCAAGAATGTGTTCTTGGAAGGCGTCTAGTAATCCTCTTACAAAAGCACACGTCAGCATTGCTTAGTTCTGTAACTGAGAACAGCACAACACTTACTTTGTGCCAGGGGTTACCTACAGTCACAGTATTAGCTTACGCAGACAAGAAGTAAAGATGTCAGGATTGAAAATGTATACAAAGCAAAAAAAGGGAAGCTTGGTTTACTTATATGCTTCTATCCCTTCCAGTCTATAAGCACTTGATGATTTTCCTCCTTATACTCTTAAAAAGATTAATCATCCTTTTTTATTACTTTTTTTACTCAATTTAGAATGTCCAATTATATTCCCTCACCGCAATGGACATACTGCAAAACCACAACCAAGCCAATTGCTTCTTTACACCAGGAGCTCAAGAGCACCAGCCTCTGGAGGACGCTTTGTGCCTACCAGGTGCCTGGCCAGTAGGGTCCACTGGAGTGTGACGAAGAGAAACACTCCCTGACGATTTTGACTCCCTAACATGCTGATGCCAGAGCCAATATGAAGCTAACGTTAGAATCCCCACCAAAGACCAACAATAGCACAGCTAGGATGCAAAGCTGCTCACTTCTGACTATGACCTACCCTGCACACCACAAGGTCATGCTATCTATCGGGGACGCCCCCTCTGCCACGTAAGCACAACAAATATTTAACACTAAACAAGTGCTCAGGTAGTATTACTATAAATGAAATAAGAAACATGTAACATTCTGGCCATACTTAACATTGCTGTATCTCAGAAACTTGGATTCCAGTTTACTATACACGAGGATTCATTGACCCTAAACCAAGGCTTTACCTTGACCTCTGTGTGTGTACTAGTGAGTGAGTTGAAATTACCCAGGAAGTGCAAGTGTAATAGAATTTCTGAGAATAAGGCATGGAAACCAAGAACTTTCTTTAACCTCATGTATTACCAGACACATGTTTTAAAATAAAAGTACATGTTTGCTTTAGCATGTGTTTTTTTCAAAACTGCACACTTGAGAGAAATGTAGCTAATGGAAATGCAAAACAGGGAAGATTTAAGGAATTGTTTTGTTTGCTTTAATTTAAAATATCTATAGCAATTAAAATATGCCATCAGCTATTGGTATACATAACACTGCCTTTCACATTATTGTTGTTTTATTACATTCTCATGGTTTTCACCCAGGATTCTTCTAATGCTTCTACAGTAGTTCTCCTAGGAGTTGCTGTCAAACATCCAGCATGCAATCTGTAATTGTGAAATCTTGACCTTTGGCCCTACTCTTGAAAGTACACACTACTCTAAATATGCTTAACTTCCGAATATGTCAATACGTGGAGGGCAACAAAGGTATTTTCTTAATGGTAACAGATGTTGAGTTGAGCTTTGACTACTAGCAGTGTCACCAGAACAGAAGTGACTCCTGATAACCCAGGCTTTATCGGAACAGCTTCAGAAGCAGATGCAATAATGGAGGTTTATTTAGACTTCCACAATGGGTCAATATTATATTTCTGCCATGTTGACAAACTAATGCTATCATATTTTTTCTGAGAAAGTAAATAGATGTTTACTTTAATACTTGGACTAGTTTTTAAATTGGAATGTTGGAATCAATGATCGTCAGAGTTGAAGCACCACCTCAGTAATATCATTGGAGTATTGCAGGAAATTAGCACCTGCTATCTGAATATAGATGATAAGTATATTGTCATGTGATAGGGCGCAAGCCCCTGTATGACATGTATTATTTATTGTTGTTCCAGTTTGGCAGGGATAGGGTTAATACTGTCCCTGCCAAATGCACGTGCAGACTGTTGCTGGGATTTAATTGATTAATTAACAATCAATTAAGACCAGCCAGAGGTGTATAAAAGGAGCAGTCTCTCCACTTGTGGGTTGCAAGAACCCAGGGCAAAGAGCAGAGCAGAGCAGAGCAGAGCAGAGCAGAGCAGAGCAGAACAGAACAGAACAGAACAGAACAGAACAAAAAAGGAAGGACTACAATTCTCATTTATAATTTCCCGGACTGAAAGCAGGTAAATACCTCCACAACACCCAGACAATTACCTGCCAGCCCAGCATCTACAGCTGTGCTTGTTAACAAGCACACCACTTGTTTATGAACTTGCTCTGCCTGCGCGCTGTTGTAAATAGCTGTGAGATATTTACAGACGCAGTACCCTTTATTTGATTAAGAGTTTTTGTTGTGTTATATGTTTTTAAATAAACTTGTTTTTAAATAAACTGCCTCCTTTTGCCTCTGCCTGCTACATTCACAGCGTTTAAAGGCTACACCACAACCCTGTCCGTCCAGTCATTACCAGTAAATCTGAGAAACGTTTTGTTCAAACTGATTTTCCTTGTTGTTCAACATGGGCCTGAAGTGTACAGAAGTTTCTGAAATTGCAGTATACTGCATCATATGCCACTGTCCCATATGGTAGTAATGTAATGCAAGAAATGGAGACTGTACGATTTTACTTTTCACAGCCTTTTTAAACTCAACCTCTGTGTGTGTGCTTGTGAGGATGAGTGTGTTACAATAAGCAATACAGTTTCTGTGTACCCGTTTGTAGGTATGTCAGAGCAAATGGGAACACAGGATATGTAGGCTGTAACAACATTTTGTTTTACATTGAAGTGCAGTGTGGTTTAATTCTTAGAGAAAATTAAAGGCCAAGCGAAATATTACTGCAATCTTATTTTGAAACCCTTTATCAAACCTGTAATCAGGGAAGATTACATCTTGTAATTAAAGGAACCCCACCTATCATACATATAATCCTTAATTTCTCTTACAATTTATAGGCTCCTCTTTATAAAATCAGGTTTCCCCAAGGTTACCCATAACTCCTACATTTGTTTAAAATAAAGGTGAATCTCCCACTGTTAACTGCTAATGTATTTTATTTTATTTATTTTTTTGGGGGGGGGGGGGGGTACATTTAAATTTATTAAAATAAGAAATTGTTTTACTGAAACCCCAGTGACATTTAAGTATTCCATACCAACTGTGCTTATTATATTTCAAATCTATATTACATATTGCGTTTTCAAAATTAAAACATTAATAATAATCTAATATTTTTAAAATGCGTAACAGATTTCAACAAAAGTCTTTTACCTACATAAATACAAACTTCAATTTTCAGCCTGCACATCTCTTTTGATGGTGTGCTGTTGAAATGCTGAACTTTTACCTCTGACCTTTTCACCTGTAAATGCTGCTGACAGCCTGCTGAACCCCAGAGGAGAGTGTGATTATAATCTACACAGGAAGCCTCTGCAGGAGCAGAGACAGCTCCATTAGGGGGAAATCTTCAGTGATAAATGTAACGATCAAAGGAGAAGATAAAAGGCTCTGGCTGCTAAGGTCACCTGTCAGAATAGGTGTAAAGTGTAAAGAACAAGGGAGCAGGAACTGGAACTGTAGCAGCACCCTAGGTTTATACCCAGATACATCCCTGAGTGTGCAAAGAGCTGCAGCACAGCAATACAGTTCAAGTCAACTGCACACTTTCTGTTAAAAAAAGTGGGGAACTTTTTGCTGATAGAGCTTCCTTTCACAGCTCTCAAGCAAAGACTGCCAATTTGTGCTGAATTCCTGAGCTACAGTCAAACCCAGAATCACCTTTTAAAAAGACATTGCTCCTAAATAATGCAGCTACAATACACCTGTTCTGAATAAGAAATCTAAATCAAACAGCATCCATCTGAATTGCATGTGTGTCAACCAAGATATAAAATGGAAATAAATAAAATCCTATGGCTGTAAGTGGCCTTTCCAAAGTCAAGCTTGATGAATGAGACTTTGAACAACCGATCCTTTCTAGATTCCAGATGGAGTTGCTTTTAGGTTGTTTTTTTAAATGTGCAAACCTTGTAGGTTGGTAACAGAAGCCAGCATTGCCACACTGTGTCATACCATACCAGCCTGTCATCACCACCCTCAATCAACCACAAATGGTGAACTCCAGATGCTACTTAGAATAATTAGAACTGACTGGAACTTAGAGGACAATTTATTGAAAAACACCAGTGAGTTAAACGTTGGTACTGTATAAACATGGTATACTATGGTATCCCACGGAAAAGCATTAGTAAAGTAGTGTAAAAGCCCTTATGGAAAAAACATAGATTTTTAATATATGGTAGAAAATCTGACCCTTATATTTTTCATATATAGAAATTGGCCCTTTTTATATATTTAAAATATATGGGATATATTTAAAATATATTTTAGTCTGTAATCCATATATTTATTATATATGTTGAAATACCATATATTTTCATTAGTCTGTATTCCACATTAATCACATTAATCATCTGCAGCTGTGCTGGTTTACATTCATTAAACCCCCAAGCGCTCCTGGCACTTAACTACAGCTCCTGCATTGTTTCTTGGGAGATGCAGTCTTTTGATGTTCAGTCCAGCACTTTCCAGTGCCCCGGTCTTGTATACCGTAGTATGCTAGAACCCACATATTTACCATTCGTGACCAGACTATGTCTATGGTCACAATACATAAAATGTAAGAATACAAATTCTTCTATCCATAACTATAATCCTTTAAAAACCAGGCCCAATGTATGTTTCAGAAATGAATGAGTAACACAAGCACCAAATAATATCACTGTCCACAGGTCCATATTTACAAATGATGAACTGCCTGAAGACCTTGTAAAATCTGAGAGTACTTAAAAGGAATTCCTTTACTTCACTGGAATACTCCAACTGCTAAAATGAGATGGGAGATGCCCTTGTCTCTGGTTCATATCTGTTGAAGGTGAGTTAATTCCTAGCTTTGCTGCAAAGGTGCTGAAGAGTCTTTGAAATTAACTCTTCAGAGAATCATGCTTTCAATACACTTGACTTGTATTAACCCACTGTGTGAATGTATCCTCTCCTAGAAGTACCTTACTATGAAATACAGTATTCTCCGCCTAAACACCCTTGAGAAGCAAGCAAAGTGTTCTAAAAGACGGAGTTGACCACCAGACACAATATTAATCAATAAATAAATAAATATGTGTCAGGGTCTAATACTGTTAATTCCAGGTAAGTATAAGTTTTTATAATTAACTTTATAACCCTTTAACCACAGGTTGTTTTGAATTTCGAACTGACCACCCGGACCTTCCCAATGTGTGTACAGGAACCACACGAACAGGTAAGTAAAAATAAAGATTTCTTTATTAGAGGAAATTGTACAATTGAATACAAATTATTTTATAACACAATTTGCACCCCCCCCCCCCCTTTCAAACCACCTTACACGATATTTGAATACCAAACCTATTCTAAAAACACCTAAAACTGTGTACCAAGTAAAACCACTAAAACCTTCCATAAAACATTGTTAGCGGGATACCTGTGACTTCAGGGGGCTATTAAAACACAGTCTCAAACAATATAAGCAGCAGTTTGGTGAAACGATAGTTCCAGTATATTCACCTAGGACTCAAAAGGCCTAGAAAACAGTGTCTAGGTCCTGTACTTAAATCCAAGGCACCAAACACTGTCATGGTAAAAACCCCAACAAGGAAAGGTAAAGTTGAAGATGACCGATCCAAGAACCTCCTAATCCATTTGTTCATTCCGGTGTAAGGCTTGTATTTAACTCCCTTCAGACTCGGTCCCCCCTCTCCAGCAGAGAGAGGGGACCGAGCCTGAAGCACCACTTCAGCAGTATAATTCAAGGATAAATATTTAGCTTTGCTATCAGTTTCTGACTGGTCCTTCCTTCCATCGGGCTGCCGTGTCTTTATCCTTCTGTAGTCCCTTCAGAGTTCCAAATAATCCTTGTTGTTACCATCCAGGTCTGTCTGTCAAGATGGCCAACTTCCTGCGTCCTCTGTTCGATTCCCCCTGGAACCTAGGGTTGCCAACTGTCCGGTTTTTGACCGGACATACGGTTTTAAGGGAATTTGTACAGTGTCCGGTCAGAAACACTGACCAGACAGCAAAAGTCTGGTTCTAGTGAATCTTGCTCACTCACTGAAAAGTCTGGTTCTGGTGAATCTTGCTTGCTCACTGAAAAGTCTGGTTCTGGTGAATCTTGCTTACTCACTGAAAAGTCCGGTTCTGGTGAATCTTGCTTACTCACTGAAAAGTCCGGTTCTGGTGAATCTTGCTTACTCACTGAAAAGTCTGGTTCTGGTGAATCTTGCTCACTCACTGAAAAGTCTGGTTCTGGTGAATCTTGCTTACTCACTGAAAAGTCTGTTTCTGGTGAATATTGCTCGCTCACTGAAAAGTCCGGTTCTGGTGAATCTTGCTTACTCACTGAAAAGTCCGGTTCTGGTGAATCTTGCTTGCTCACTGAAAAGTCCGGTTCTGGTGAATCTTGCTTACTCACTGAAAAGTCCGGTTCTGGTGAATCTTGCTTGCTCACTGAAAAGTCAAGTTCTGGTGAATCTTGCTTACTCACTGAAAAGTCCGGTTCTGGTGAATCTTGCTTGCTCACTGAAAAGTCTGGTTCTGGTGAATCTTGCTTACTCACTGAAAAGTCCGGTTCTGGTGAATCTTGCTTACTCACTGAAAAGTCTGGTTCTAGTGAATATTGCTTGCTCACTGAAAAGTCTGGTTCTGGTGAATCTTGCTTACTCACTGAAAAGTCCGGTTCTGGTGAATCTTGCTTACTCACTGAAAAGTCCGGTTCTGGTGAATCTTGCTAGCTCACTGAAAAGTCTGGTTCTGGTGAATCTTGCTTGCTCACTGAAAAGTCTGGTTCTAGTGAATATTGCTTGCTCACTGAAAAGTCCGGTTCTGGTGAATCTTGCTTACTCACTGAAAAGTCCGGTTCTGGTGAATCTTGCTTACTCACTGAAAAGTCTGGTTCTAGTGAATATTGCTTGCTCACTGAAAAGTCTGGTTCTGGTGAATCTTGCTTACTCACTGAAAAGTCCGGTTCTGGTGAATCTTGCTTACTCACTGAAAAGTCCGGTTCTGGTGAATCTTGCTAGCTCACTGAAAAGTCCGGTTCTGGTGAATCTTGCTTACTCACTGAAAAGTCTGGTTCTAGTGAATATTGCTTGCTCACTGAAAAGTCCGGTTCTGGTGAATCTTGCTTACTCACTGAAAAGTCCGGTTCTGGTGAATCTTGCTTGCTCACTGAAAAGTCAAGTTCTGGTGAATCTTGCTTACTCACTGAAAAGTCCGGTTCTGGTGAATCTTGCTTGCTCACTGAAAAGTCTGGTTCTGGTGAATCTTGCTTACTCACTGAAAAGTCTGGTTCTGGTGAATCTTGCTTACTCACTGAAAAGTCTGGTTCTAGTGAATATTGCTTGCTCACTGAAAAGTCTGGTTCTGGTGAATCTTGCTTACTCACTGAAAAGTCCGGTTCTGGTGAATCTTGCTTACTCACTGAAAAGTCCGGTTCTGGTGAATCTTGCTAGCTCACTGAAAAGTCTGGTTCTGGTGAATCTTGCTTACTCACTGAAAAGTCCGGTTCTGGTGAATCTTGCTTGCTCACTGAAAAGTCTGGTTCTGGTGAATCTTGCTTGCTCACTGAAAAGTCCGGTTCTGGTGAATCTTGCTTACTCACTGAAAAGTCCGGTTCTGGTGAATCTTGCTAGCTCACTGAAAAGTCCGGTTCTGGTGAATCTTGCTTGCTCACTGAAAAGTCCGGTTCTGGTGAATCTTGCTTGCTCACTGAAAAGTCCGGTTCTGGTGAATCTTGCTTGCTCACTGAAAAGTCTGGTTCTAGTGAATATTGCTTGCTCACTGAAAAGTCTGGTTCTGATGAATCTTGCTTACTCACTGAAAAGTCTGGTTCTGGTGAATCTTGCTTGCTCACTGAAAAGTCCGGTTCTGGTGAATCTTGCTTACTCACTGTTCATTGCCGTTTGGGTATTTCCATTCTCGCTGAGCCAGTCCTGTTTCAACACTCCACTGTGCAAAAGTTTTTGTTTTGTTTTTATTATCGTTCCATAATTTCGAGAACTACACTGAAATGTATTCTGCATTCTTTTGCCATTCAGTGCTTAGTGGGATACGATTACTGAGCATCTACATTTAAAAAAACATTACACACAGCACCCCCCACAGATCGCTTTGCTCGCATTCCATGTTTTATAACTTTATACAAAAAAGTGAAATTATCCATGTTGGAATGAAACTGCACATTGTGCTGCGGTTAAACATTCAAAATGCTTATCTACCAGTGATTTAATGTAGGTACAACAAGCAAACTAAAGGCATTCAGCCCTAGATGATCTTGTGTGTCATCTGTGCCTGCCAAGGGCTGATAGAGATCTTTTATTGGCTAACGCCTCTCCTAACAGAATCTGTAGTTCAATAAACAAACACAGGCTGCGTTTGTTTCTTGAATAAATACTATCACGCTGAGGAGAACCATCTCTGGTCAGTTTATCATCTTATAAAGGAACAAGGATTTTTATCAGGTTCTCTTTTAGGGCTTCAAAGCAAAAGGAAGAGGGCAAGTGCTTGAAACATCCAAACACTGTGTCACATTGAGTGGGCTTCTGACACTAGCCAGGGGAACTGCATCTTTCCCTTTGTTTACAGATATAGCTGAGATAACATGACAGCATATGAAAGGCATTGTCACTGTTGAGAACTAACAGCCATTCCGTTTCCATCATCTCCCAAGGTGGTGGGAACAGTGCCAGGCCACCCTCAGTATCCGGCCCTTTCAGTGCAGTCTCACCTGTGGCTTAACAGGCTTAAGTGGATGGTGGGATTCTTGCATTCTGTGTTGGCACAGAACAGTTTTTGAAATTGAAACTTTTTCTTTCCTATGTATGCTATTTGTGTTAACAAAAGGAATCAATCATACAAAGGTGTGACAGTGCTTATACAATATCAGAGGTAAAAAGAAAGGCTTTGCTGCTTGACAGATCCTGAATGTGGACTCAGAAAAGGAGGTTTATGGGAAAGTGGCATCTTTTTTAAGTGCTTATCTCTTTTGGATACTGTCTTAAAAAGAAAAGGAATTGTAATCTAGTCTTTTATTCAAATAGCGACACAATTTTAATTGGGGGGGGGGGGGTTGAATGAGAACAAGATACTGATAAGATATTTACTAAACTGTTATACTTACAGCAGCTTTTCACAACAAATAACATATATATATATATATATATATATATATATATATATATATATATGATCATTTGGTTAAATTATTTAAAGCTAACACATCAGAAAAAAAAAAAATATCTTTATCACAGTTGTTTTTATTTGCTACAATATCTGGTAAAAGTTTAAGTAAGTATAGCAGAGCCATAATTAAAATGTTATTCTAGGTAATTGAACAGGGTTAGTCTTGCTATCTTAACCAAGACTACACTCCTTGAGAAGAATAATTTATTTTATCAGTTGAATAAAGAGATATCATGTTTCACAACCAGCCAATATACAATAATAAGCTCAATACAACTGTGCTATAAAACACAATCTCCACATTCCATCTCACAGCTGCTTCACCCTATGCAGTCTCCCCTCTTATATATATACCCCTTGATGTATTTTTAATTGCTGCTTGTTAAACTGTTCACCTGAGCCCAACTAGTAACAATGAAATTACAAAAACTCACATCCAGTTTAGTAATATGCAAATAAATGACAATAACCTAACTCAATTAAACTAATGCTAATGAAATGTATGAAAACATTAGCTGTGAACTATATCCACTGCAGTTTGTTACGCACATATATGACAAGATGGGCTCTTCGTGGAAGAATAATAAGACAAGGACATGGAAAGTAGTAGAAGAAAGTGCAAATCTAAACCATGTGAAAGAAGTAGCGCAATGTAGAACATCTTAGAAAACCCGTTCTGCAGACTGTATCGGAGCTGAAAGGCAACAGCTTAAACAGTATTTGTGACACCCAACATCTGAGACTTGGGTTTCAGACTGAGGTCACAAAAAATATTTTGCCTGTGGGAGTTTAGCTACTTGTGATGCTTTTGAATTTAAATCCCAGAGAGTGCAACAAATTTACCAGGCGCAAACCCACTGCAATACCCTATTAAATTAAATAGTGTGGGCAACCCTACCTTCACGTGTGGCCCGATCAACTAGTACTGTTCTGAGTACATTTAAAGTCGACGGTCTTTGAGCAGCCCTGTCAACAGTTTTGTATACTGGAGAATGTGATCCTGTGGCTTTTGACATCAGCATTAACCTATGAAGTAGGCATTATGGACTGACCTTTTTTTGTCCATTCAAACATTCTTTCCCATGAGAAAGCATTGATTATTTGAAATGCAGTGACTTAGCTGGCTAACACAAAACAGCTGTTTGTTTCCTTCAGTTGAGGGCTAAATGCAACCAACTCCATCAAATTAAATGTCACAACAGAAATGTCTTTCATTGGTATCCGGGTCCATAACCTCTGCTAACCAAAGATCATCAGGTCCACTCTTTGTGGTACTAAAATAACTCTATATAAATGGAAGCAGCTTCTTAATCACACTGCAAGTCACATCACTCCTTAAATATCAATTATTACCCTTTTTTATCTGCCAATGAAAGCCCTTTGTGATTTATGTTAATTAAGTCTTTTTATATGGGGTACTATGGTATAATTGGATCAGAGAACTCATGATAAGTTCATTTAAAGCACCTTTTTTTTCAGAAATTTGTTGTGTAATAGACTGTTTTAGAACCACGGTGAGCAGTGCTCATATGACTTAACTGGGTGCTTTAAACTACAAATAACTTTGGATTTAGTTAAAGGAACTGCCTTGGAGTCTGACCGTGATTTGAGTTAACACATAGTGGGGTCTAATTGATTTAAACAGTGGCAAACGTAAATACAGCCACTGTTTCAATTATTAAAATATACCCATTTGTGTACCGAGTTTATGAAATTCAAACATCTAACAGTGCACTCTCAGTTCTTTAATTTACTATACACTTACTTTCACCATTTTTTCCATGCCCTACTAGAATTAGCTGCACTTTCATCATGGTATACAGCAGTAAACTTTTATAAGGGAGCACATGGTGTGAATTGTGCTGAAACAACTTGATTGGCACCACCTGGAAAATGCAATACATTTAATACTTATTTGTTTCGCTTTTTTACATTTTAAAATAAAAAATATCAAATAAATGCATTTTTTATTGTCTGTGTACATTTCAGTCCCCACCGACTCCATGCAGCACACTAGTGCAGTCAGACGGCATATTGTTATGTGTGTGTTTTGGTTATTTGTGGCGTTTTGTAATTTTATAAAATGAAATGTCTAGCTAAAAGTGAACACATTTTTTTTTTGAACCTCTGAAAAAATAATTAAGCAATACAGCTTAGTTATTCCCCCGCATAAGAGGAAACCCCCTGGGATGGAAGTCCTCGATTTTTTTTTCCTCTTAAAATAAAGTTTAAGGTACTGAAATTATGAGTGGCTGTTCCAGGTTTATAGTAGCCAAAATAAAATTCATAGAGAGCTTCCCTTTATGTTATTAATGGTTTACCCACACTGTTTCTTCAGAAATACTAGCCATTATATCAACCGATTTATTTGATACACCCAGATAATACTTCAGAGGAAGTTACCATACTTAAGAACTGCTTAACAAACAAACATAGATGGCTTTCTATTCTACTGCATCTTAGGAACTCAGACGGCAAATATACTTCTCTAAATGAAGGATCAACTGCACACTGACCAGGAAACACAGCTAATATATTATTTTTAGAAGTGGGATAGGAAAACATTTCCTCTTTCTAATAGAACATGTCTTCCTGTGTAACAAGGATGCCCAATGACCTCATTCCTGGCTAGAAGGTGCCCGTGATCCTTGACAGAACTATAAACACTTTGAACTCGGAAAGGAACCATAAATGTCACACTCTGTTGCTGATTATTTCATTGGAAATAAACTTCAGCACCAGCTTCACAGACAGGAATGAGAATTGTATGAAACAAACAGACACTTCCTGTATTCCAGAAAAAAGGAACCAATCAAAATTACCACTAATTGTCATTTGCTAAAAAGCGTTTCTATTTTTAGAAAACAAAGTTGGTTGCCACTGCTTTGTGTTTCGCAGTATTTAAATAGGTGTGTACAGACCTCTCTAAACATACTGCATGCTAATTGAAATACATTATCTTTATTTGCTTTTGTCTTCCATTCACTCATCATTTTGACAGACAGAACTCCATTAACCTTGTATATGTTGGTTTCAGCAGCACTCTTCTCCAAGGGCTTGAAAAAAGCTCTGGAGACATTCCACGATTTTACCATTAGCTGTATTTATATATAAGGGCTAATACTGTGCATATCTAACAAATACTTGATCACCAACAAAGAACAGATTTTTACAACTTCAAAGCTATTTGCAATTTTTTAGAAGTTGTGAATTACATTAACACAACATAATACACAAAATTAAGCTAAACGTGTTAGTGCATTAATTTATTAGAGAATGTGATGAGATAGTCTGCTTCTGTGATTGATTACATTCTGTGATGTCTCTATACACAGCACAGAGCTAATTCCCCATCAGCCTTGCCTTTTTATACTGTTATAAGGATCATTAATCACTGGCTTTTTAAAAAGAGAATAGAGAAGGTAGCACTTCCAGTCTCAATTTGATGATGCTTCTACTACCACTATGACTACAAATAATAACACTATTAATATTACTACTATTACTGCTACTACATATAATAGCAATCTATACACAAAGGGCCATATTCATAAAAGATGGTGGTAATTTCCAGCCATTCAAAAAATTACTGGACAGTATTTAACGTGATTTCTAAAACTGCTGCCTTGTTATTTTACTGGCCAATAATGGTTTTAGACGTGATTTACTGTCACAGATTGTTACCGTAAGATTGTATCTAAGCAATTGTCAGAGGTATGCAAATGAGCTGTGCCCCCTACTTAAGACGTCAATGGCATACAGTGTCTGTTTGCACTGTCAGGTCAGGTCAGGTTAAAAAAAGTTTAAATAAATTGCAAAACACACACACACACACACACACACACACACACACACACACACATATTTATAGTGCTCGGTTAATTTTAAATGTATAAATTATTGCACTAACACAGAATCCTGACCAACAGCTTTTCCCATCAAGCAAGTTTGATATTGGCTGGACTGTAAAAATCATAGTAAACAGCATAGGTAATTAAAAGCATGGTTGAAATTAGCTGGAATTATTAGCTCTGAATTGCTCCGTAACTTTCTCCTGAATTGTTTATGTCAAAGGCTGTCAAATATTAATCAATGACCAGAGGTTATCAAGATTGCTGGTTCATAAAATGTAAGAGTGCATTCCTTGTACCAATGGCGTACTTGATTGAAAATGACCGTTTCTATTTTTTCCAGTTTCAAAAGCCCATTTTTAAAAAAATGTGTATGACAATGGCTTCACTTAGTATGTACTGTACCATACTGATATATAATCCATATATGTTGCTATCTTTCTATAACTCTTCTTCATAGGCAAATAATTAAACTGTAGTGTCCTTGGGAAAGAGAAACACCCCTGAGCAGGGCCTCTAGTCCTAGATACAGATCTGTTTTGAGTAGTGGCAAGGTTCATTGAAAGGGTAAGTAGGATGAGCAACATGTTTTTGATAAGGAGTCATTTGTTACCTGTACAGGTAACAAAGCAGCCTAAGTATCACCTCGCCATCTCTAGCTTCCCTTCCAAGTCTGCCTCTTGTGTATATACCTAAGGGAGAGGAAATTAGGGTTTAAAAACTGCCTTTAAATCATCATAATTTCTGAATGTGTATCCCACAAAGCATAACAGTGTAAAAAAAAAAAACAGTGCATAATACATGAAATAGTAGCAGCAACACAGCAGCTAATAGCAGATATCAGGCTTAAAGAGCACGGAAAGCAAGAGAGAACAGGTGGGTCTTAAGAGTTGATTTAAAGTGAGCATCAAAGCTGGGAGAGAGTTCCAAAGAGTCGGAGCCATGAAGCTAAACAAGTGTGCTGCACTTTTGCTTGGGGATAACAAGCAGGCCAGAGTCGGAGGAGGGACATAGCTTGTGGGCAGGGACATATCGGGTCAGCAAGTTGAGGAGGTACTCAGGACCTGTGTGATGTAGGTGAGCAGGAGAGTTTTGAAAGTAATCCTGAATTTTACAGGTAGCCAGTGCAGCTGGGCAAGACAGGGGGTGATGTGATCACGTTTTTTACAACTGGTAAGGATTCTGGCAGCGGCATTCTGAACTAGCTGCGGTCGGTTTATGGTGCGTGCCGGGAGACCACCATATAGAGAGTTGCAGTAGTCGAGTTGAGAGGAGACAAATGCATGACAAAGTATCTCTGCATCCTGGAGGGAAAGGTAGAGACGGACTTTGAAGATATTTCATCTAGCGATCAATGTCTTGAATGCAAGCCGAGAGCCAGACCATGGCAGAAGGGCTTCCAGGGTCGAGTTTTAAGTAGAGCTGGGCGTCATCAGCATAGGAGTGAAACATGAGGCTGTGTTGGCAGATGAGGTGACCCAAGGGAAGCATGTAGATATTGAAGAGAAGGGGCCCAAGGACAGATCCTTGGGGGACACCACAAGTGACTGGGTTTGCGACACTACTGCATCCAGCATAGACAACAGACTGCATGTGTCCGGATAGGTCAGAGGACATCCAGGAGAGACAGATTCCAGAGATCCCAGCATACTTCTGAAGCGGTTAAGAAGAATGACATGATCTATGGTGTCAAAAGCAGCTGTTAGGTCAAGGAGGACAAGCACAGAGGGAGCACCAGCATCAGCATTAAGCAGGAGATCATTCACAATCCGGAGCAGAGCTGTTTCAGTACTGTGATATGGCCGGAAGCCAGACTGTAGAGATTCAAGCAGATTGTTATCCGTGAGATGTTTCATCAGCTGACTGGCTTCAAGAGTTATGGAGAGAAAAAAGCTTTTCACAATGTTTTTCCCCTCTGCAAGCACACACAACTAATATAAATATATATTCTTCAAAGGTATTACATATTAGCACAAAGAAGGCTGTGTTAAACAAAACAAATATTGGTGGCTTTGTTAATGGCTTCTCTTAACATTTTCAGTTGTATTTTTTTTTTGTAGAATTCTTTCATATATATCATAGGAAGCATGATGTATTTCAAGACTTATGGACAGTTATCAAGGGCTACTTGGTACGGAGCATCTGATTTATCAGTTCAACTTCTTCTAGCACAGAATACTATGGATTGACAGCTAACATGCAATTACAACTGCAACCCCCATTACCTTCTACACAATGACTGCATCATCATCTTGTATGGGTCTAGGAAAGCCAGGTCAGTCATGCAGTCCAGTATACATAATATGTAAGAACATAAGAAAGTTTGCAAAAGAGAGGAGGCCATTCGGCCCATCTTGCTTATTTGGTTGATAGTAGCTTATTGATCCCAGAAATTTCAAAAAAGCAGTTTCTTGAAGGATCCCAGGGTGTCAGATTCAACAACATTACTGGGGAGTTGGTTCCAGACTCTCACATTTCTCTGTGTAAAAAAGTACCGCCTATTTTCTGTTCGGAATGCCCCTTTATCTAATCTCCATTTGTGACCCCTGGTCCTTGTTTCTTTTTTCAGGTCGACATTGTCAATACCTTTTAGAATTTTGAATGCTTGAATCAGATTACTGCATAGTCTTCTTTGTTCAAGGCTGAATAGATTCAATTATTTTAGCCTGTCTGCATATGACATGTCTTTTAAACCCTGAATAATTCTGGTCGCTCTTCTTTGCACTCTTTCTAGAGCAGCAAAATCCTTTTTGTAGCGAGGTGACCAGAACTGAACACAATATTCTAATGCATTGTAAAGTTTAAACATTACTTCCTTTGATTTAAATTCAACACTTTTCACTATATCCAAGCATCTTGTTGGCCTTTTTTATAGCTTCCCCAAATTATCTAGATGAAGACATATAAACTCCTTGGTCTTTTTCATAGATTCCTTATTCAATTTCAGTGACTCCCATATGGTATTTATAATGCACATTTTTATTGCCTGCGTGCAGTACCTTACACTTTTCTCTATTAAATGTCATTTGCCATGTGTCTGCCCAGTTCTGAATTCTGTCTAGATCATTTTGAATGACCTTTGCTGCTGCAACGGTGTATTTTTGTGTCGTCTACAAATTTAACAAGTTTGCTTACTATACCAGAATCTAGAGGACGTAATACTGTGGTACACCACTGGTTACCGCGCTCCATTCTGAGGTTTCTCCTCTAATCAGTACTTTCTGTTTTCTACATGTTAACCACTCCCTAATCCATGTGCATGCATTTTCTTTAATGCAATATAATGTAATACCTGTATGTATACATTGTTTGTGATTAGCGATTATTTAAAACTACTGTTTCAACTACTGATTACATTTCAATGTGTGCTAAAAGAACCTTATCTCCATTTTGAGATCTTATTACGATTATTTAATTATGAAAAAGACTCATTTAACTGCTGAAATTTTCAATGTACGGTATTATTTTTAAGTTTTGTTTTTTTAACCATGAATTTGGTGTTTAGGTATTTTTACATTTTGAATCATTATGAAGATGCTACAGAATATCCAAAACAACCATTTACTGCTGTTTTAATTTGCTATGGATAATTGCATATCATTATTTATAATCCCCCATTAGCTAACTTTTATCTTTTCATTCTTTTTTTTTGGTTGCTTTGCTACACTTGCTCTATTCTGAGCCAGCATGAGGAAATTACTTCCTTTGGCTGAAGTAATTCTGCTCATATTATTAAAGTCAAATATCTCAAATAGAATTTAAAACAAACATCTCCTCCCCACTTTTCTCAGAACTTGGCTGATGTGCAGATAAATCATTCCTCGTTTATTTCAGATAGGCAGCTTGGGTGGCTTACTAATCATCTTGATTATATGATTACCGGTACAGGCCATTTCCCTTTGAGGAGCAATTGTATTTAAACCTGGATTTGAAAGAAAACTCTACTGGCCACAGGCAATTCGCCTTCCTGTTTTAAGTATGCCTTTATACAATTTAACAAAAGCAATACAGTTTTCATGTCAGTTTTTTCTTATTTACACTGAAAACAAGTCATAATGTATATTCCTAACTGTCTGGTAAGTTACCGCAAGCTGCCTGGCAAAATGCTACATGCACATTCTGTAACCTACTGGGCAAAAATCTTTTTTTTTCCTAATTAACAGTTATAAAGTGAGAAAATGTTCCCTGCTGCTGAATGGCTCAAAGGCTTGCACATGTTGGAGTTAACCATCAAACACTATGTTTATTTGCTTGGCATGCTGTTCTTCTAGTTGCACTGCAATAAATCCAGGGGATTCAGTCATTCTTTAGATTTGTTTAACCCCTGCTGATCCCTCTGCAAGGGTTACTATACCAGATTCTGCTTTATAGACGCCCATGATGAACCAACCCCAACTTTAAATTGAAAGTCAAATGTTCACATTTTTAATTTTAATAATTATGCGTAATACATTTGGGTGTGCACATGTAGATGCAGCTGGAGTTTACTCCCTGCTTTGAATATCAGCAACACTCAGCAGTGCTTCTCTCTCTCTACTCAAAAAATAAGTAGAAATGAAACACTCACAGCCTCCTGACCCAGACATGAAAATACCTAGTGTCAGACAGACAGGTTAAAACTATTATGCATTTGCTTATGTCATTTTCTTTTGATAAAGTGAACATATAAGTGATGCATTAGTAAACATTATTCAGAAAATACAATGACCAATATAAACTGTAATATCAAGCTGATGTTTCCAATCCAGCACACAGCATGCACTTAGAGGTTTATACAGTTTACAATGTACAGGTTTGCAGTCCAAATACATATTGTATATATATATATATATATATATATATATATATATATATATATATATATATATATATATATATATATATAAAATCATCATTAATTCATCTTTACTTCCTGTAACTGCAGCAGTTAAAAGTACTCTTTAATAATGTATTATTATTACGTATCTGTACCATGGCTATAATATAATATGGAACGATTATCAATCAAACAATATTTTGAAGAACCCCAGAACTTACTACAGTCAACTGAAGCAGTGACCATTGTAGAACTTTAAAAAAAACACAGTTTTATTTATTTATATTTTTATTTATTTATTTATTTATTTATTTATTTATTTATTATTTAATTAGTTGTATTATTTTTGCCACAGTCTGATTCAACTTTTGTCTTGATTGTAGTTCTATGGTCTATGATCTAATATTAGGTAATAGTACAGTGGACACAGTGGGTTGAGCAATTGTTACTGTACATTTCACTTTTCTGAATAAAATAATTTGAATGGTTTAACACTTAGAAGAAACTACTCAGAACAATAACCTAACTGCTCCTTCCTGCAACGATGTTGTTTTTACGCTAGTCTAATACAGTTTATTTCATTTCTGATCATTTGCTTAAGAAATAGTGCCTTTCAAACACTTTCACACAATCATCATGAGCTACAGCAGACAGACTGCAAATGTATTATATATATATAATACAGAAGTGCAATGTCTATAGTTTGTATAATGGGTTTGTATTACTTTCATATTGAACCACAGGCTGTTCTTAACTTGCATCATCCTTTACACTATCCTTTTCCTCTCCCGGGAGTCACTGCCTAATGGCACCATTCTAATGCCAAATACTGTATAGAGCATATTGCTTTAGTACCTTACAGGCTGTGATAATTGGTTTGCATGATGTGCTGACTAGCAACCATCCTCCGTGTCTTTGATCAGCTTCCCAGCAAATGGCTGAAATCCCTAGAGTACTGTCAGCATTTCATTTCCCACCCGCAAGCAGCACAAAACCCTACAGAGCCCTCCCTGCTGATAATGAACACTAACCCTGGAAACAAAGCTTTTAGAGGCAGTATTAGTGCATTTGATATTGACCTACTGAAACACTGACCCCTCTATTCCTTTGGGATGCTGAAGAACTGTAGTCTCCATGCCACTCAGGAGGATGATCTAAACATCCAAGTGGAATAGCATTAGCTGTTCTGCGACCGTGCACTTGCTGAAAGCAGCCTCCTTCATTATTTATCTATATAAAATGTACAATACCCATGTGGAAACACAATGAAAACAAAGTCAAGCTTAGGCTTTGTAGTGCCAGGTCCTATTCCCAGTAAGATGTTTGCTGTTTGTAGAGGTATGTTAATTCAGTAGTGGGATGATGGTAGATTTGTCTATCCTAAATAAAACAGTCTCTGAACTGCACATCTAAAATGGATCACAAAAAAAACACCACCCTCCTTTTTTTCCCCTAGATAATGTCCAGTAATGTCCATATGTTGTAACATCTGTAACATTAAAGCTGAAATTAATTTCTAATACCTTTTATTTATTGTACACCCCAAGCTGCGACAGCACAGCCCTGGAAGAGTCCAGAAACGAATGACATTTGATCACAACACATAACACGATACATTCTTCATATGAAGTGGCTATGTTATTTATTTATATAAATTAGTTTAGTAGCAGCGTAAGGATCTGTGATGTGACATCATTTTTAAAAAATGATTTTAACAATGACAACCTTTATAGATGCCTTTTCAAGATTACTCTGCTCTTGCTGTGTAGGAAAGATGACTCCACATAAAACAGTAGACCGGTAAACTAATCTGATCTACACTAATACCGTTTTTTATAAATCAATTCTGTCACTGAAGCGATCTCCCACTCACTATGAAGAATGTTTTAAAAGCTACTGCTTTTACCATTACTATTCTACACATTCTATAACCTCTGTAAATCTCTCTCCTTTTTATATATACATATAATTATGGGACATGACATTTTTAACGTGGTATGTCAAATGAGAACTAATTCACATTTTAAATGATTATGATATATCATTTTCAAGCTTGCACTGCCTGTGTTAAAATTTGATATATTAAAAAAATACTGTACAGCATAATGAAAAGAAAAGAGAGAGGTCAAAACTGAACCCCAAAGTATGGGTTCATAAAGCAGCTATTTTGCCACTGTACATCCTGTTGGGACATATTGTAATGAACCTTTTCGAAGAGTATTACGGTGTATGTAAGCTTATAGTTAGAGCCCCGTGAAATTATTTTTATTCTTTATAATTTTTCATTTTATTTTTCACAAATGTTGTTTTATCTGCTACAAAATGTGTTTTATTGTGTTTTATTACAGATACACATTAATAAAATAACAGATAGATGTATATAAATAAAAACAAAGTATACATCAGGCTTTAACTATATACATATTTTTTATTTAACACTATCTGCTTTTTTTTTTTTTTTTAACATTTTGACATAAACAGACCTAGCACAGAAAAATAATTTAGTTGGTATAATATATATATATATATATATATATATATATATATATATATATATATATATATATATATATATATATTGTTCAACTATTGCGGTGCTAAAATAATAATAATAATTGCACATACCGCAATCGACCCATTAAAAAAACGATAGGAATTGTATTTCAATCCCATTGCACTGAAGCAGGGCTCCAGAATACAAGCTTGGAAAACAGCATGTGCTTAATGACAGAATCTTTCGACTCCCATTCCAGCCGACAGTTTAAAAATCTGTACTTTATTATTTTGTCATCGTCAGCTGCATACATCTCCTCGTGCTTAAATTCTTTGCAGCATTTTTTTAATGGTTATGCGCGGTTTGGGCATTTTAGAAACAAACGTCTCTTCTCTTCCATCACAATTTTAATTATACATCTGCGCAAGTGCTAGACAGAGGTTCCATTTCCCTTCAGACCGCGTCTCTTTTAATGGCTGAGCCTTGATAACAGTGGTTACAAGTATTTAAAGTATTTTTTTGTATAAACCTCCCAATTTAAAAAATGTAATTCTATGTTTGCTTTATAATTGCTTATCGTTTTATTTCGTTTTATATGTTGCATTTTGTTTTTCGTATTTGCGAAAAACACGGGGCTCTGCTTATAGGTAACCACTCCACGAAATAGGCGTGCCTTGCATTTAGTCTCTACCCTTGCCGAACGAAAATATATTTTAATATATTGAGAAATATAATGTAATGTATTGATTAATATATTTCAATATATTGAAGATTACAAAATGTATTATAGAATATATGCCAATATATTTTCATTATATTGTACACTATATAAATCATACTCTAATATATATATATATATATATATATATATATATATATATATATATATATATATATATATTTTTTTTTTTACATGTGAATACTTTTAAAGTAGTTAGTAGTTATACAAATGCAAACAAAACAAAACAATAAATAAACATTCATGAATATTAAAAACCTTAAGACTAAAATGACAATATATTGTATGTCAATATGTTTATTATTATTATTATTATTTATTTCTTAGCAGACACCCTTATCCAGGGCGACTTACAATCGTAAGCAAAAACATTTCAAGCGTTACAATACAAGTAATACAATAAGAGCAAGAAATACAATAACTTTTGTTCAAGTAAAGTACAAGTTTGTACTTTAATTCAATAATACAGCAGGTAATAGTGATAGTTACATCAGGATATGATTAAATAGTGATAGTTACATCAGGATGTGATTAAATACAAAGTACTACAGGTTAAAAACTTGGCAGATTACAGTATTCTGAAGTACAGGATTAAATGCAGTAAAATAGGGGCTGATAAGAGCAAAATAAAGCACATTTACATGAAGGGTGATAGTGTCCCAGGATACAAACAGAGGAGTTCTACAGGTGCTCTTTGAAGAGGTGAGTCTTAAGGAGGCGCCGGAATGTGGTCAGGGACTGGGCAGTCCTGACATCTGTAGGAAGGTCATTCCACCACTGCGGTGCAAGGGTGGAGAAGGAGCGGGCTTTGGAGGCAGGGGAGCGTAGCGGTGGTAGAGCTAGTCTTCTAGTGCAGGCGGAGCGGAGAGGTCGAGTGGGGGTGTAGGGAGAGATGAGGGTCTGGAGGTAGCTGGGTGCAGACTGGTCAAGGCATCTGTAGGCTAGTACAAGAGTCTTGTTTACAAAATATGTTTTCCTTCCACAAGGGCAGGACGTAAAGAGCGCGCCAAGAGTTCTGTTCTAGTTGTAGTCGGAGTTGATTGCTTGTAACTCTTGAACCCAGATGGTGCGTGAGCAGGGAAAAGTGTTAGAAAACAGATTCCACCCCTTGCTATGTGTGATTAAGGCTTCTAGGCCACTTCAGTAAAGCCAAGCACTTGCTGAAGGGTTATGCCTCTGCATCCTCCATCCACCACTATGAACCTGGGTCTGCGAAGCAGCACGTCACAATATTTCCAAAGCATTTACTCCAGTCTTCATTAACTCCTGTTTTTTGAAAGAAGAAAATTCAACAGTAGTGTACAAAACTATAAATAAAATCTATACATCATGAATATGTGTCACCAGATAAGCTTATTTCAGACATTTCAAATTTTCTTAAATCTTTCCCTTTTGGTTGGTCTGTGCTTGTGCTTGATCCTTCACCTAAACTTTGTGGCAAACCAGGGTTTGTCTTTGCCACTTCCGTGACCTTTTCCACTGTCTGGACCACAGATATGTGCCTGTATATTTACCAAACACAAAATAAACAAAACAAAAGCCTAACTCTACCAAGGAGTGCTTAGCTAAACATTTCACAGTTTTAGTCGTTAACTGGATGACTAAGCCGATTACCAGTAATATAAAATACATATACTAATCAAGTTTATCAAAATACCTTTGCCTGGTCTGGGCCCACAAGCTTCCTCCTCTCAGTACTAAGTACTGGCAGGTGTACCTAATTAAACTAGTGAAACAATTACCTCTTAACTAATTGAACCTTTGGCTGTGTAAGAACCGCCACACACTAATTTATCCATTTATCAGTATGCAGGGCATCTAACCTGCCACACATCCTTCCCCTTGTGCCCAGCACACACAGCCATTCCACGGCCACCTCCCCACTCCCATTGAAACAACCAAGTCCCAAGTTGTCCATTCCTAGACATTCTTGTGGATGGATTGGAGGGTGGGTCGGTCCACCTTCCGGCGCCTCTGGGAAGGGACCAAGAACCAGTGACGGAACCAGTGCAACGTGGATGGGGCATCGGGAGCCCAGGTAGGTGAGTGGCCGGCTACAGCAGCAGGCAGAGGCGAGAGCTTCCACAACTGTGTAGTGACGTATGGTTTTATTTGTTTATTTAGCAGACGCCTTTATCCAAGGCGACTTACAGAGACTAGGGTGTGTGAACTATGCATCAGCTGCAGAGTCACTTACAATTACGTCTCACCCGAAAGATGGAGCACAAGGAGGTTAAGTGACTTGCTCAGGGTCACACAATGAGTCAGTGGCTGAGGGGGGATTTGAACCGGGGACCTCCTGGTTACAAGCCCTTTTCTTTAACCACTGGACCACACAGTGGTTAAAGAAACCAGACGAACGACTGTGCCTGGTGGTGCAGCAAGCTGAGAAGTAGTCCCAGTGGCCAGATGTCCAGACACAAAGGTCGGGTGTCTGGGAGCATGGGCCCAGGGACAAGACCTACCAACACCGGACTGGTGCACAGGGTTGGTGGTCGGGGCTGCACTGGAGGTGGTCTCTTTACCTCCTCCCCCTTCTCTAGCCGGCAGCTCCTTTTTTCTCTGCTCTGGGGATGGCAGCGCTTTCCCTCGGGCTCTGGAGACAGTGGTGCTTCTCATTCCAGTTCTGGAGACACCGGTGCTTCTCCTTCTGGCTCTGAAGACAGTGGTGCTTCCGTCTGCTGGTGCTTCTCTTTAGCAGCAGCAACTCTGGTTCCAGCACAGGCAACAGACCAAACATTTTGACCTGCTTTATATACACCTGCCTACTAATTACTGGCAGGTGTACCTAATTAAATTAGTGAAACAATTACCTCTTAACTAATTAAGCCCTTGGCTGTGTAAGCACAGCCACAAACCACCCATTTATCAGTGCACAGGGCCTCTGCCCTGCCACAACTTAAACTTAATTTACTGGAGAATTTGCAGACTGGTGTTGTGTTGCAATGTACATTACTCCCTTTTCTACAATTACCAGTACCATGAATGTTAGTGAATGCATTCTAACCGCACAACAAACCACTTACCGTGCCTTACTTTTGAAAGAAGCATAAGATTTGCACCATTCCTTCTTGTAAAAACTGCATCAGTATTACAAAACTAAATCAGTCACACGGATTTAGTAAGCCATTCATTTTTTATATAGCAGGTCTTTCTGCTGAAAAAAATGGTAAAATGATGTATGAACAGCTGCTGTTCACTGAATTTGCAACTAACAACTGATTTCAAATTAGCTGTTAAAAACACTGCCTTTTAGGTCAGAATAGTTCTCCAGGGCAATATTGTGCTAGGTTTTAATGATGATAACTAAGTTGGAATGTACAGAAAAGCTAATGGCTTTTTGATGTCGATATGCATTCCATGCCCTCCTTGTGACTCTTGGAATCAAAGCAAGTGTTTGTTGAAGCAAAGCGTTCCTAGTAGGCTCACCAAACATTAACGCTTCAGATTCTTCACATGATGAAGCAGATTGTGCAAAGAATCGTTTTAATTCGGAAATGATTTCAGGCTAAAGGAATGCTTGGATGGCTGACTGATTTGATTTGGAGTTCACATGATGGCTATTTCTTTCATACTGACCCTGTCAAATGCACACAGGTCAAGTGCCACAGGCTAGTGGACGTTGCATCCTAAAGAAAGACTACAAAGCACAAAACAGCCCCAGTTCCTCAATTAGATTTAAATTAAATCATTCTTGTGAAAAAAAAAATTAAAAAATAAATGTATTTAGTTTCGCTTTTGTAGAACAAAGGTGAGTTCTTAAAGATATGCTGGAAAATTGATGGTAAACGTTTAACTTAAAAACAAAAGAACATTCTGCAATAGAACAGTATACAATAGTTCACATGGATGTGCTTCTTTAATAAATAATAACAGACAGAAATTATATTGTACACTAGCCAAAACATTTGTCTACTTGTCTTATAAATTTACCAAATCCAGTTCTGCCAATCAACCTTCCAAGACCCACAGAACACAATGTATCCATAATACTGTATATCTAATGATATGGTGGATATACAGTACCTGTACCAGAGTAAGTCATTAAGGGTATTAAAACATGTTTAAAAAGACATGATTTAGCAGTATTCATGATTTAACAGCATTCATACAGGTAAGACATGATTTAGCAGTATTCATGATTTAACAGCATTCATACAGGTAAGACATGATTTAGCAGTATTCATGATTTAACAGCATTCATACAGGTAAGTCATGATTTAGCAGTATTCATGATTTAACAGCATTCATACAGGTAAGACATGATTTAGCAGCATTCATGATTTAGCAGCATTGTGGCAATGTGCCCCGCCTCTGTGTGTATTTTTGTGTTTTATGTTGTATGTTGCGTGTGTTAATGTTGGTGTATTGTAGTTGGTACACGGGATATAATGTGGGTAATGAGCACGAGTGTTTAAAATGTATAATTGTATTTAGGCACGGGGATTGCACTTCACTTCACGTGCATTTAAAGTATTTAATATGTGAGCACAGGGTTGCATAGAATTAGTTCACGTGCTGGGATTCAAGTGAATAATTAATTGGTAATTGAATCCCGGCACAATTGTATACATAGATGCACGTTTCATTCACTCTGGGTTGTATGTTCGGTGAGTGGAGAAGGAGAAAATAAAAAGTTAAATAAAGTAAATATAAGTTGTTTAGACTCACCGGGTTTGTTTGTCTATTCATCCTCTGTTTGTTTATTGTTAATCCGTTTAGTTTGTCTATTTATTTTGGCCTAAAGTGCTGTGTCCTGTTTTCTGTTGAAACCTTTTATTTTTCAATAAACCTACTGAGCGCAGCCATTGCGTTTCAGTTTCAAACCGAGTACTGCCTGTCTGTGTGTTTCTTTCTGGCCTGACGTCACCACTGCAGCTAGCCTGTCACAAGCATTCATACAGGTAAGATGTGATTTAGCAGGATTCATACAGGTAAGATGTGATTTAGCAGCATTCATACAGGTAAGATGTGATTTAGCAGGATTCATACAGGGAAGATGAGATTTAGCAGCATTCATACAGGTAAGATGTGATTTAGCAGCATTCATACAGGTAAGATGTGATTTAGCAGCATTCATACAGGTAAGATGCGATTTAGCAGCATTCACACAGGTAGGATGCAATTTAGCAGCATTCATACAGGTTCTTATTGTTTTGCTGTTGACCCCCCCCCCCCCCCCCCCCAGTCTTGCTGTGAAAGGTACCTGAGACAGATAAACGGTACCAGAATGCATTGTGATGTGAGATGAAAAGCCTAAACTTTCCCAAACTGTCTAAGTGTACATGGAGTGTACAGACTTTTTAGCAGTTGATTTAGTTGAAGCATTTTTGTCCTGTCTCAATGCTGTAAGGTATATATTCACTGATCTAAACAGTGGGGGATCCAAATGCTACCACTATTTATAGAATTAATAGAGGGCCCAAGGTTATGAAAACCATACACCCAACAGTGCATGTTAGTCTCTTTAGTTTATTTCTGTCTGTAAAAATAAGAGATCCCTCATACTGTGTAAATGTGGCTTTAGATTGAAAGTGGACAGACACCCATATATTATAAAAACAAATTGTTGGGATATCCAACAGTAAAAGCACATATTTATGTAGCGGTCTTTGAATAATGGCTATGAGGATAAAGTTCTTAAAAATATTTTTGACACATATATTTTAACTTTGAGAAAACTTCAGAACAGCAGCATATTTATATTGTATTTTATTACAAAGCATAATTTGAAAGAAATCACATTTTATGACACTGCTGTAGCTATACCCAATAATAGACATAGCAGTGCCATAGATGGCATTACATCGAGGCATCGAGTTTCAAGATGAATGTGAAGATTACTCACGTGACTTGCCAGTTCATTACAGGGTCAGTTGAAAGCCAGCCATTTAGCAAGGGGGCGCTGTCACAGTATTATTATTATTATTATTTATTTCCTTATGCAGGGCGACGTACAAGATATCACATTATTTTACATACAATTACCCATTTATACAGTTGGGTTTTTACTGGAACAATCTAGGTAAAGTACTTTGCTCAAGGGTACAGCAGCAGTGTCCCCAACCGGGGATTGAACCCACGCCCCTCTGGTCAAGAGTCCAGAGCCCTAACCACTACTCCACACTGCTGGCCCATGGCACCAAGAGTCATCACCCTAATACGGTGAGCGAAGTTTCAGTCATGAATTGGAGGAGACGTGATTGAACGAGCTATCGGAGGGGGCGGAGCTGAGGGTACTTTAGGGGGACGTGATGACATAATCGGTTCCTTTGTTGTGGTTAAAGAGAGAAAATGAGGACTGTGAAATCGTGAGTGACGTGTTTTTGTTTGTTTTGTAACTGTGTATATTTGTCTTTGCCAGACGGCTAATACGAATCCGGGAGCTGCCGCTTCAAGCCATCTTCAAGCCCCGACTGCACTGCACCTGTATACAAACGAGTACCACTGTTTAAATCACCGCACCTGCACCTAGAGCACACACTGCACTGGAGACGTGTCTGTATCTGTGTTGTGTGTCTGCGTTTTGTATTATTATTTCAGGACTGCAACCCCTTGGTTTATACGCTGGCAATACCCATAGTTGGGTACAGCCAGCATTATTATTTCATACGGTCAAGGCGACCATTAAAAAGAAAATAAAAGAACTTGAACTGTGAACTTTGCGTTTGTCGTTGTCTGGAGCACCTGCATCACCCCTACACCTACGAACTGCCACACACGCGTTCACAGGATCATAGGGCATTGAGAAGAAATAGGAAAAGATAAAGACATGGCTGCACGATGGAAGGAAGGTCTTATAGCAAAGCAAATTATCTATTCCTGAATTACATTGACGAGTCAGCGTTTTGATTAAGGAAAGACTATTTAGTATTCTTATGTCAAGGTCTGCTTTGTGTTTGGTATCTGGTCTAGAAGCGAAGATACTTGGCAGAAATATTTATATCCACCAACAACCTGATTGGTTTTAATGATAATAAGTTTTACTGCTTCCCTTCAAGGCACCCCCCTCCATCAGCAAACAGGCACTGTCTGTGGGACGGACGACCATCTCCCTGTACACACCTGAGATGCGAGGTCCTGCCCTACTAAAGCTAAGTTCCACTGGCCGGGTCGGAAGACCAAATAAGAGTAGGGAGGGCCAAGATGGGGGTGTAACTAGTGGATACAGGGACACTGATGGAGTGTGGATGTTAAGTGCTGTTCGTTCTTCCATTATAGGATTCTGCATCCAGCACTGGATAGGGGGGGAACAAGCCTGAAGAGTCTTTCTTTTGACTCGGTACTAATAAAATGAATTCCTGGATGGAAGAGGCAATGGTTTCCATTGCATGTTTATGAGCTTTTAACAGATGCTTGAGGTTAATTTATATATTGAACATTAATTATGGGTTTCAATTTGGCAAACGTGTCACTGAAGGAAAAAAGGTTAAATTTATGTTCAGCTCTTAAGACTAATGCAATCTGTTTTAATTTGTGATTTACGACCTCAATTCAATGTAAACGGTAGAACCCATTTATAATGATTCTATAAACAGAGGGATTATATAAGAACAGAGATTTATTTTTTTGTAACCAGCTTTCAAAGGCTTAACCATGTTTAAAACGTGCCGTCCTAATAATTGGTAGATATGAAAGTAAAATATAAATTATTCTCTGACAGATAATCGGCAAAGAAGATTTGTTCCGATATTGTGAATGTAAATATTTTTATAAGGTCCTGTTAGCAATGAAAGTGTGTGGTCTTCAGTAGATACATTTCATACTGCATGTATGCTTTTTCTCTGTCTGATGTGCTTGACCCTTTCTCAAAAAGGTAAATGGACTTTCAAGGAAAGTTTCTATTGTACTAATCACGTTTAATCTGGAGGATAATACACATGCTTTAATATTTTTTATCCCTTGTAAATGTTCAGGGACTTTTGGTACAACCTAGAAATACTGTATTCTTTGAACAAACACAGATTCACTGTCATGAGCCTTCATTTATTATGATGATGCACAGTAAGGACATTCCAGGCGTTTTGCCAGATCATTAAAGCAGCAAGTCTCAACTTTTTTATTTAAAAAATGTATTGAATGCAATTCCTTCCATTTCCATTGAGGATGTAAATCTAAAGTGAAATATATGTTGTGATGCCTTACTAACCTTTAAGCCCTGAGCATTGATTTAATCAGTGAACCAAGTAAAATACTTGACATCAGCAGGTAATGTATTAACATTTGCATTATAAGTCATTTAAATTAATTCTGAGACAAGTTCCTTGTCACAAAATTGAGAATTGCTGAATACCATACACATGGTAATGTTGTGTCAGGCAAGGACTCTGGTGGCATTGTTGGTATCACAAATGAAACCTCAGCCTTGCAGAGATGGGCCCTTTCCTACCACTGGAGGACTGACATCACACTGAAAACGCTTGCAATGTTTGGTCTTTATCCTTCCCCTGTGGGTCACACCGAACTGTCTGCCGGTCGCCACAAAAGAGATCGAGAGGATGAGGAAACTGTTCTTGGTATACTACAATGTTCAACGTGTTCTCATGGGATGCCAGCCTTGGGACGCTACAAAATGTTGCCACCAGGACCTTGTTACTGAGTAAATTCAAACATCACTTCTTAATGCCAGAAGACTTGGACAGGAACAGGTCATGAAGTTTGTGGAGGAGCGCCTTGTGTGAAATTAAGATGGAAAGCCTGCAGAGATTTAGCACCAAAAGTTGAAGAAAAATAATGCTCTGACCTTCAGTGACCTGTATAATGTGAAGATGTCAAAGACGTCAACAGAGAAGGTAATCAAGGCTGATAGAAGTGTATTACAGAGGCTCTCACAGCTTAAGAGGCTGGGAGGCCAGTTGATCTTCCGTTCATCTTGAAGCATGACTCTTGCATTGGCTGAAATGAATGGTGAACTCAGAGGTGGAGATAAAGTGGCACTGATGAATCTGCTGACAACAGATATTGAATGCCCTGAGCAGATTGAGCACCCAAAAATGTCATCTCAACTGATTATCGATGGCCAGGCAATGGTATTGGTTCTGGGAAAACCTGCAAATGCAACTAGATTTGGTGAACTCGCTGACATTTTTGTGGAACAAGTACAACAAGCTGGCTCAACATACAACAGAGTTGATGTTGTGTTCAACCGTTATCGGGAAAAATCAATCAAGGCCGGAACTCGCAAGAAGCGCTCAAAGACATCCCAACCAATAAGGCGTGTCATTGAGAACAGAGACGTGCCACTGCCAAAGTCTGGACAAACTTTTTGGCATTGCCAGAGAACAAGGCTGATCTTGCTCACTTCCTCTCTGCACAGTTCATTTCATGCAATTATCCCAATCTTGAAGTTGTTGCTGCTGGAGGTTTCGAAGACGAGAGAGAAGTGATATCAACCAATCCATCAACAGATGTGACACCACTGCAAGCATCACATGAAGAGGCGGACACTCGAATGGTATGGCATGCAGTCAACATCAGCTTCGATACAGTAGTGGTTTTGGCTTGGGACACTGATGTATTCCTGGTCCAGGCCCTGGTACTCTCCCGCCTAGACTACTGCAACTCCCTCCTGGCTGACCTCATCCAGAACTCTGCTGCCCGCCTGGTGTTCTCTCTGCCTCGCTTCGCCCACGCTACTCCACTACTCCGCTCGCTCCACTGGCTCCCGATCACCGCTCGCATCCAGTTCAAGACTCTTGTACTAGCCTATAGATGCCTTGACCAGACTGCACCCAGCTACCTCCAGACCCTCATCTCTCCCTACACCCCCACTCAACCTCTCCACCTGCACTAGAAGACTGGCTCTACCTCCGCTACGCTCCCCTGCCTCCAGAGCCCGCTCCTTCTCCACCCTTGCTCCGCAGTGGTGGAATGACCTTCCTACAGATGTCAGGACTGCCCAGTCCCTGACCACATTCCGGCGCCTCCTTAAGACTCACCTCTTCAAACAGCACCTGTAGAACTCCTCTGTCTGTATCCTGGGACACTATCACCCTTCATTTATATATGCTGTATTTTGCTCTTATCTGTCCCCTATTTTACTGCATTTAATCCTGTACTTCAGAATACTGTAATCTGCCAAGTGTTTAACCTGTAGTATTTTGTATTTAATCATATCCTGATGTAACTATCACTATTTAATCATATCCTGATGTAACTATCACTATTATCTGCTGTATTATTGAATTGTGGTTTGTCACACTTGAACAAAAGTTATTGTATTTCTTGCTCTTATTGTATTACTTGTATTGTAACACTGAAATGTATTTGCTTACGATTGTAAGTCGCCCTGGATAAGGGCGTCTGCTAAGAAATAGTAATAATAATAATAATTCCTGCTTCTGACACTTTGAGAACATGCAGTGCACAAAACTGTGGATGATGGCTGGAACATCAAAAAGGAGGAAGTTCGTCCCAATTCACAATGTTGAAGTTCAATTTGTTTGTATTTCATTCACTCACAGGATGAGATGTGACGTCTTACCTTGCAAACAACAGCAAGCGTGCAGGGTGGAAGGTATTCACAAGCTATGCTGAGCTGCTTTCCAAATTAGGGAAGGTTTCTCTGGCTGAAAACGCAGTGCATAGTGCTGAAGAGTTTGTTGTGAAGCTTTAGAGGGTCAGATCACAGGTTACAAGTGTGGACTCTGCCCGTCACGCTCTGTTTTCCAAGACAAAAAAAAACAGAATCTCTGCCCCCAATGAGTGATGCACTGCAACAGCACATCATGTGGTCAACACTACCAAGCAGCCATATGGGAGAATGCCCACCATGCTGAAATGGAACTTCCTGCACCTTGACCCGGAGTGGAAACTTGATGCTGGAGGAAAACTGTCCCCCATTCTGACAGCTTTGAATGCTGTTCCGGATGCCTGCATTAATGTGATTTCATGTTCTTGCAAGACAAGCCAGTGCAGGAATTGTATGTGCAAATGCAGAAAAGCACAATTGTCATGCATAACCATGTGCTCTTGCAGTGCCAGGTGTTTAAACTTCTAATGTTTTGATAGCAGTTACTTTAATAGAACTTGCCTGGAAAACAGTTTGTTGAAGTAAAATAAATGTTATTTTTAATTTGGAATCGCCAATTATTTTACCCCCGTTTTTCTCCCAATTTGGAAATGCCCAATTGTATTTCAAGACCCTTAACTTGGGAGAGGCAAAGATAAGTACCTGCATCCCCCGAAACTAACACAGGAGTCTGGTGCGCGGAGAGACAGGGATTACCCAGCTGACTCAAACCCTCCCCACCCAGGCAGTGCATGGCCAATTGCGCGCTACCCCCTGGGAGCTCCCGAGCCGGCAATGGCATAGCCCGGATTCGAACCAGCAATCTCCGGACTATAGGACACAACCTGCTCTCCGGCGGAGCGCCTTTACAGGTTGCGCCACTCGGGAGCCCCTGTGTTTAGAAAAATACATTTTAAGATAAATAAATGTTAAAATGTGTTTCTGTTTCCTTATTTCTGTTTCCTTCCCAATATTTTGTTACTATTTTGTAAATTTAAATTTAGGACATTGAATGTATAAACCTCAATAAATCCATAAGTTTTGAAATTTCAACTCTAGCTGATCTAGAACCAGAGAAATCAAAGTTTATTTATTTGGCGGCCATCTTGAATTCTGAGCTTCAGGCCAAAAATCCAGCTTGGCAACAGAGATTTTCATAATCAGCAGGGTCAAATTGCCCTAAAAACACCTGTTGCCAGCTTGTTACATGATTTGCCTCTTGCATCACATTTTTTGAGAATGCTGCCTAGACTAATATGCATCAAGAAAGCACTGAATTGAGCTGTAATCATGATGTGCTGTGACCTGTACTTACAGTAGGTTATGATTTGAAAGTGATCCAGTTTTCATGTTTTCCAAGTCACATGTGCATCTTGGTGATATTGGGGACTGGCAAGCATTTCCAGCTCAGAGCTAAACAGCATGCTGAGTTTCAGTTGACTTATACTGATGACAACCCCTATCTCCTTGATGTTTTGGGACAGACTGGACTAAATTGCTTTCTATGCCAATTATTTTCAATCAAGTGGGGTTTCCAACCAGCCAGCCAAATCCTAGTGGATGCATTTTAAACAAAATCAAGACCAATCTAGTCAACCAAACCCAATTCAACAAGACTTTACCACTAAGCTATTTACTTTTATTGTCACTTTTCTAATCTTTTCATAATTATGCAGTCGGTTTAAGTCTTTGTTATGACTATTTTTATGAATTTGAAATAATGATGAAGGTGCCCCTAAGACGTACAGTGCCAACCATGCCGTCATCTTCCAGAGAGTCTTTTGTTGATTTATCTTTATAATAAACTATGTATTATCACTTTAAAGATGTATCTGGCAATGTGCCATTGATCCCTGGGAGTATAGATAGCAGGTAGTAATTTGTCACCCTGCCTCTAATGTAATACTAGGGATTATTTTCTGATGAGTGTCCCAACAAGTAGACTTAATAGGTCAAGGTCAATACTGCTGCCTTGATGGGAATAATAAACAGCATCTTAAAGAGCACAAACTGGAGCAACCAGCACTAAACAGATAAGTCTCTCAGCACCTAAAGTCACTTAAGCATCCCTCAAAAGTAACTGTAATATGATGATGTGAATTGTAAGCATTGTCTCTCTCTGTAAAATGATTGACCATTGATTGAAAGCAATCTTAACTTACATTGGTAATGAATGTTGTAATTGTGTGTGGGTTTGGTTTTGTTATCAGTAAAAGAAAGCCTCAGTTATTTCCCATTTTAAACCATTTATTGTAAAGTCTGTTGTAAAGCCACTGACACATTCATGGAAAATGTCTTTACAAAAAAAAGTTAGCTTTTATAAATTAGGATAATGTTATTATACAACTTCAAGAGGTTAGTCAAAAGGCCTATTTGAGTATTTTCCTTTGCTGGGTGTACATTTCCTGATGACTGCTAAGAGCCCCTTCTTGTGTTAAAAAGCTATTGTAAGGTACTTAAGTGGTAAAAGTTATTTTCCGAATTTATTAGCGGAACACAAACTGAAGAATTCCACACGTCCACACTGACTGAAAGGAAGATATCACTCAGCGTGTAGCCACACCGAGCTCTAAATGTTGATAAGTCATGCCACACACACAGCCATTTGGCATCTTCCTGTTTACACACAGAAGAGCTGCTTCTGAGTTCTAACCATTGTGGGTTTGGAGATGCACTGTATACATTGAGCAGAGGGGTCAGAGGTATCGTGAGCTTTAGTAGTAGAATGTTTAAGAAACAGCTTGTCAGCTATAGATGTATTGTTCTTTGTTATATGGCACAATGTTTCTCGTTCCTCAAATGTTAGTTAAGCAATGTTAGGTTTCATTCATGGCAGAAAAAAGAGCATTGGTAAACTGAACTGTTTAAAATATTCAGTATAGTTTATTCAATATCCATTAATATCCAATTTTGTATAAAGGAATAATTATTATCAATCAATAGCATTTGTGCAACAATGCTGTAATAAATTGCAACATTTTACTGCCATAAATAACAAAATAATCACCTCTTACATTACTTCAGAAGAACAACATCTTACTAGCTTATTCATTCTATGAGAATGTTCTGATTATGTTGAATGAGGAATTCCATGGATTTTCATTCATTTTTCATCTAAATGTTTTAGTTGTACAGATTCAGGACAAAATTAAAAGAAACCTGTGGAGATTGGAAGGCTTTATTTTAATTAAAACCTGAAAATTGATTTTTCCAGTCAGAAAATAAAAGAGAGGACAGCATGTCAAATCAAACCCTTCTGCTCACCTACATTATTACAGGCTGGATTTAATGGTCTGGCTCCAACACACATTGCAGAATTACTGACTCTTTAGCTCTCACACTCACAGAAACCAGGCTTGTTAAAGAAAGTCAAAGGGTTAAAGTCTCTGCACTGCATTAACTTAATGTTTCACAGACTCTTGTCACAACAAGAGATAAATATGTAAATGTACCAGCTACCATCACATTCCTTTGCATTTCAGAGAGGAGTGACACTAATGAGCTGAGGGCATCCCTTCTCTAACAAAGGAAAAGATGGCTTTTGTTCTACACCTTTCATCCTTGCCTCCTGAGGGCTGCTGTTAAGAACTGACCCACTTGAGACCTGTATTGACCAAAGTGTTGCTTCGATATCCTTGGCATATTCTCTGCAAATACACCAGCATCCCTCAGGAACATGGTACATTAACAGCTTGTGTCAATTCACCACAACATAGCATTTGTGCTCATGTCAACATGCAGACGTGAAACAATAAATATGAATTTCCAAAGAGCTGTTCTAGTTGAGATTACATTTCAGACTGCATTTAGCATGTGTGTTAATGGCACAATGCTGTAGATGTCAATGCAAATTTTATGGAAGTATAGAAGCTGTAAAATGTGGGGGTGGGGGTTAAGGGACATCTGCATAGCAACATCAAACCTTTTAAATTGGCCTGTATCCTGGTTGGCTGCTTATATTCTATTTGTATACCATATTGTTGAGTGTTTAAGACCAAACAAAGTACGATTAGCATATCTAATCATAGTAAATAGTCCCAAACTGGCATGCTGCAGTGGGATCTATCCAGTGGATCTAAACAAGACCAGATCTAAATACTGCTGTCTTGATCAATAAAGTTTGGCCCTGCGTACAGGGAGCACCACAAACAAATGCAGAATGAAAACAAATAAGATTAAGGAACACCTTTGTAAAGCAATGGTACTTTGATGGCAGTGGCACTGCAATGGGTCTATATTAAGGGGCAATGGTAGCACCAGGAGATATATGGTGTGATTCATGACAGAATGGTACCACAGTTTCGGGCAGCAGTGTGGAGTAGTGGTTAGGGGCTCTGGACTCTTGACCAGAGGGTTGTGGGTTCAATCCCCAGTGGGGGACACTGCTGTTGTACCCCTTGAGCAAGGTACTTTACCTAGATTGCTCCAGTAAAATCCCAATTGTATAAATGGGTAATTGTATGTAAAAATAATGTGATATCTGTATAATGTGAAATAATGTGATATCTTGTAACAATTGTAAGTTGCCCTGGATAAGGGCGTCTGCTAAGAAATAAATAATAATAATAATCTGGAAAGCCCATAGTATATTAGAATGATACAACACTTTAGGAATCCCATGGGTTCATATCAATACCACAGGGATCAATGTAATCCCTTTATATCTCCAGGCTTTTTTTTTAAAAAGATTTTTCACAATGTGAGGGACAGTTAGTGTTACAATATTATTCTCCAGGTGAAATGTGTAATTAAGTCTTTAGTATCAAATAGAATGTTTTATAATAAGAAGCTTGGAATTATTTAGCTACAAGCACTTTGAAGATAATTTCTTTATTCTTGACCTAAACTTGTTTACCTAATATAAATGCCTCACACGAATCTGATTTTAGCACTTTTATTACACATTTTACCCTTTTAACTTTCAACACCCACGTTTTTTTTTTATGTAAACTGTTACACAGGGCTCTTAACACCACCTGTGAAGTTGGAATGTATGTCTTGTTGCATTGTAGTCTGAATGGTTAACTTTTAAAAGCAGCAGCCTGTGGAAGCCCATTAGCTGAAATTCCTTCCAGGAACACTGAATGATATGTGACAGTCTTGATTGATACACTGTCTTGCAGTCGTCCTAATTAGGAAAGATAAGAAAGCTGAAAGGTACTTACATCACAGTTTAAGCATTTTGTTTATATTCCAAGTGCTTAAACATGGGGATTAAGGCTGGTTTTGTGTGGCATTTACTTTAAGATGTATTTGAAGTAGAAATTCTGTAATACACAAGAAAAAACTACAGCATCTGAATTTCACTTTCCATTCACCAGATATCACCTATTGAGTGAGGTACTTAATTAAATTTTATTGAAATAATCTACAACACTTCCTTACATGCAGATGTGCACATACTTTTAATTCTTGCAAAATATTTAGTGGTTTTGTTTATGGGCCATTATTTATGACAAAACGTCAATGGTTTAGAGAAATGCAGCACTGTTTATATATACAGGGTAACTTCACTATAATGAACCCCCATGGGATCTGGAGAAATGTTCGTTATATCAGAGTGTTTATGGACAGAAAAAAAGGGGGGAGTTGACTATCTCGTGTATATAGAAGAACTTGGCTGAGACTGAGACTGTCCATCTGTTGGGCGACTTTGTGCCATATTCCCGCTTTGAAAATTACAAATTTCACCGACATGCAGCCCTGCCGCCCTGCCTTCCCTTCTATCAGCACTGCAATGTGTTGGACGCATGCGCTGTTAAATACTCATAGATTGTTCTCCCAATCTACAGCCTGTCCTGTGACCTCCGTGACGTATTTTTGACAGTGATTTCACGCTCTATCCAACTTGTAATTTTGTGAGTTGTACTCGTAACTTTTTGAGTCCTAGTCGTAACATTGTGATTTGTACCCGTAGCACTGTCAAAAATATTCGTATGTATAAAAATAATTTGTACTTGTAATTACAGGTACAAATCACAAATACAAGTACAAATCAAAAATACGATTACAAGTCAAAAAAATGACATGTACAAATCAGAAAATTACGAGTACAAATAAAAAATATGAGTACGACTCAAGAAAAGCTACGGGTACAAATCACAATGTTACGACTACGACTCAAAAAGTTACGAGTACAACTCACAAAATTACAAGTTGGATAGAGCGTGAAATCACTGTCAAAAATACGTCACGGAGGTCACAGGACAGGCTGTAGATTGAGTATTTAACAGCGCATGCGTCCAACACATTGCAGTGCTGATAGAAGGGAAGGCAGGGCTGCATGTCGGTGAAATTTGTAATTTTCAAAGCGGGAATATGGCACAAAGTCGCCCAACAGATGGACAGTCTCAGTCTCAGCCAAGTTCTTCTATATACACAAGATAGTCAACTCCCCCCTTTTTTTCTGTCCCCGCCGATGCGGTGCATCATGGGAATCCAAAGAGTTCCAGTGGCGACTCTATCTCTATAATGTAAAGACTGCTTCATTTCCTATTCAAAGCTTTCTCTTTTGAAGACGATGGAATTTTTTAGCAAGATTCACCTGGATGTGCTTGGAGACACCTCTCCTTAACACATACATGTTATTATTTCTACAATTGATGTATTCACCTGGCCTGACAAGAGCTCTTTATCGCCAAAGTGCTGTCCGAAATTGCCGGCTCTCATGAATATTCATGAGCAGACAAGATGGGGGCATGGTTTGGCTGTCAAGGGGTTGGGATAGCCAGTGATCGAGATTCTGTATCCTTGATATCGGATAGTAATGTTTGATGATTAGAATGGGAAGAAATATTATTTTTTTTTAAAAGGGATTTACTTCTACATTGCTCTCCATAGATCAAATATAAAGTTTAAGAGAATAATAAGTAAAAGTGATGTTGTGTGTGACTTTAACAAAGAGGATTTTCAGCAAGATCAAGAAGCGAGAGGTCCACAATTTATACATTATATGTAATAGCAGAAATGTAAAAATGAATAACGTATAGCAGCAGTGTGATTATGAGGTGAACTGTATTTATTTTGTTTTATTCATATATTTTATATATTGTATAAGAGAGTCAGCAGTTTAAAACCCATGCTTTACAATAGTGACTGTAGTTTTGTTGAAATATTTGTTGAAGTTAATCTAAACCGACCGTAATGTACATGGCCTTGGAGCATCCATGGATGCAGATAATGTCTTGTGTCTGTCTGCACCTTTTTGGCGATGCAGTAACGAGCTGGCGATCCACCAGGCTCCATCCCAGCCTCTGACTGTCCTGCCCCGGTTCATCACAATCCGTACAATACATTAATAACCACAATTGCTCTATAATTAAGTAAAATAATATTTTGTTCTAAAAGCTAATTTTTCTTCGTGTAGTGTGTCTGTAGGGTGTGACAATAAACTGCACATACCAGGATAACATTCCATGTTCTACACGTGGATGGTTGCTACCAAAACCCCTTGGAGTCTGTTGCCATAGAAATGGTTAATCCCTATGGCAGTGGCATAAAACATTATTATCTTTATTCATCAGATAACCTCATGAGACATCCTCTAATTTTCATGACAACTGTAAAAGTATGCCACCCTCATTACCTGCAGCTTTTTTAATAAAATGCTGGCCAGCAGTTTTGAAAAATATTTTAGACAGAGTAAAGTAAATCAAGATTTACCACAGTTTATGTAAATAAAGTGACACTTTAACGAAATGGAAACTGTTGGGCAGTAAATACTGAAGCCCCCCCACCCCTCCACAAGCTGATTAATCATGGCCTTTAAAAGCTGTATCCCAAAGGGTGTAACAGAAAGGGCCTATAAAGTTTGGACTGAAAAAAATAAAAGGAACCCAGATGCAGCTTACCTCTTGTTGCTGCTTAATGTCACATTCACTCACGTGAGTAAAGGGTCGAAAACCCGTTTTCCCTTGTACAAGTGAGTGAAAGGTATATGCGGCAGAGGCTCTTTGATAGAAACAGCTTCATTTATTTTGAGGTTTGCCCACTGATGATGGGAATGAGAATGTAGAGATGGGAGCCCAGCTAACAAGATTTGAGATTTTGTAGGTATCAAGTAAAGACCCTGGTTGCCCACACCTGTAATGTAAAACACTCGATGCACAGGCCTGTTTTGTTTGAAGAGCCAATTCGAGCTGAGCCAGGATCAGAATTGGAATCTTGCTGTGAACAAACGTACTTATTAAATATGGATCGGATGCTATAGGATGAAATACATTGCTAATAGTAATGTTGTAGGATCCTGTATTTTGTATCCTTTTGAATAAGTCTGTGTAAGAGCTGAAAAAGAGAGCTCCTGGTATCAAAAGAGGCCGACCTGATGAAAGTTCTAAGCCTCCCTTATCAGGCAAAAGCATCTTTTTTAATTAGACTCAAAGCCTTAAAACATTCTGATCCAGTGAGAGCAGAATGGCAAACTCTATTGAACAGAGTTAATATGTCAGAAGCAATCAAACTAGGTTCGATTATAGTAAGAAAAAACACAAGTATTTAAAAAATAAGAAACCTAATATAATAACATTAAGTAAATGTAGGAGCAGTCCTAAGTTTAAATATTCAAGGTTTCATTTGCTGACAAGCAGGTGCCTAACTAAAAATTAACCTCTTGGAGTAATTGATTACAATTTATCAAATTATAATTTATAAAAGAGATTGCTATATTGTATCTGAATTAGAAATACATGTTATAAAATCATTTAAAGTATGAACTAACTTTACATATACAGTGAACCAATTTGTAACCTCATCCTTACCTGCCTGTAGTAAAAGCAGTGTTGGAGATGACTCATTGTTTTTGGGCGATGAAGCAGGGTTTTTTTGATGGTCAGCGATTTAAAAGCCAAGATCATCTCTATAATGAGCAATCTCGTTAATATTAACGAATGTAATACCTTTTGGATAACAGAAGATAGGAGTTTATATTAAAATAAACATTTTCTATTATAACAGAAATTAATTAGAACCTGGCAAGAAGAAATTGGAATGAAAAGCGTAGGACAGGTTTACTGTGTGAAGTTAAAATTTGGTCTAAAATAATGAGTATTAGAAAATGCTTATGTAAGTGTTTCATATTAATCAACACCAAAAATTGACAACTGAATTTTGTATGAACAGACAAAGATTTAGTTCAGTCACTATAAAATTATTACATTCTAACATGTTAACAATAGATGAAAATAACTGGACCTTCCATTGAAAGCTTAAATGACTTCATAACAGATCAATGGAGTAAAATAAAATTATTGAAGTATCTGAATTGGAAATACATGTTATAGAGTCATTTAAAGTTAAACTGTTGAAAGAACATATTAATTAGTTTATTATTATTAATTTCTTAGCAGATGCCCTTATCCAGGGCAACTTACAATTGTTACAAGATATCACATTATTTTAACATACAATTACCCATTTATACAGTTGGGTTTTTACTGGAGCAATCTAAGTAAAGTACATTGCTCAAGGGTAGAGCAGCAGTGTCCCCCATCTGGGATTGAACCCATGACCCTCCGGTCACGAGTCCAGAGCCCTAACCACTACTCCACACTGCTGTCTGTATATTATACCAGAAGCGTGACATTGACGATGTTGTAGACAAATTGTTAAGGCACATTTGAGATTTAATTTAATCAATTTAAGAATTTGTTCAGTTTCTGTCTCCAACTAAACAAAACGTCTTTTAGACATTACAATATCATTTTAAACTAAAGACTATAAATCATTAGTTTATTGGAAATAAAGTGTAAACTGTATTTAATAACTGTAGTACACAAAAGACTTACTGGAAGAAAAACAGCCTCACCTTTACCTGCCTGCAGCAGAATGGTGCTAGACCTGGAAGGCTTTTTGGCAGTCAAAGCGAGATTTACTGGTCATCAGCAGTTTTGAATCCAAGATCTTTCTATAATGAACAAAATTAACTCTCTTCATTATATCATAGAAATGAATGAAAACTTGGCAGCTGAAGCGAGCATTTCATTTAAATTAAAAAAGTCATCTGCAATATCAGTCCTTATCAGATAGGTAACAATTTTAGTTGGGATAATGTTTCTGAGCCAAAAATGATTTCATGCGGTGAATTTGGAAAAGTGCTTACAGTGGAGTTTCATATTAATTAAAACACTAGCCTTGGCAAGTAAACAAGGTGTGTGGAAACCTGCTTGTGCAGGTGAATTTTTAGGAACAGAGGGGTCAGGTTTAGTCCAAGCATGGCACAGTTAAATAAGGCAATTATATTTAACATGTTCTTTATAGCCTAAATTTAAATGAAAATAACTGAACTGACCACTGTAATAAACAATAATAATAATATGCTTGGTACTTTCAAACAAGGGCTTATGACAAACCCCTACAGTCTTTGTTCAATAAATTGTTAAAAACACATACCTGTATATGAAAGTAAACTAATCTGAAAAGGTGAAATGGTGTACTGCTCAGAGGAATTGTTGAACCAAGTTCATATGATTACATAAAAAGTTGATGTTAAACTCTTTTGATACACATATAAACTTGTATTGTATTGTATTGTAGCAAGGATCCTGTGAACTTTGGATCCTGACTTTTTAGAGAAAGGAGGGGTTGAAAATGAGAACTATGAGATCATGTTCCAATATTTTTGGACATAAGTTATATCCAATTCATTTTGAATGTTGTTTATAAACTACAATTAGTTTTAAAAAGACCTGACCGGATTCTTATAGAATATATCATTAACTCAAAGATGTATTTAATGAAGGGAAAATCCTATATAAGCCCAGAGCAAGACCCCATTCAATACCATTGATCTTGATCTTGCAAGCTGACATAGTCCATGCTCTGAGGGTGTCTGAAAAACTGATTGCTCTTTGATCGAATTCAGACGTCTCTGCTTTTTGAAGACAGTTCTTATTTTTCATATATCCTACTCTACACTTCCATATACTGGAAGGTAAGTATATATTTGAATCCATATCTCTTTTATATTTGATGCATTGCTATGAGGTATAGATTATGTGTTAGTTTTAAGAGAGTGATATATTGAACGCTTTAGAACATAGCTGTGGGTGTTTTAACGTTTAGCGTGGCTGGCCTAAGGGCTAAGCATATAATTAACCATATCTGTATTAAACCTGTAAAAGCACTGGATCACCCAGACTGCTTTTTACTGGGGATTTACGGTGGTCTGCGCAACCAACCAATCCAATTTTTAAAGCATTTAATAAACCGAAAGGGCACTACTAATGCTCTGATTCGTTAAAACTTCAAATTAAATGAGCGATTTTCTTGATTATTAAAAAAGTATATGTCTGGACATATAGCACGCCCAGTGCACATACCATTTACAGGGGTTTAGAACATCTCTGTCCTCCTTAAACATCTCCCCTGAGTTTAAGAGTCTGCTCAGAGCATATACAGTATATATAAATAAAAAAGAGTTGCGATTTCTGACAGTCTGAAACTTATGGGTGTCACTGTGGGAATGCATTATAGTAACTATATATAGAGTTGATGGTCAAGTTAAATATGTCAGTTTTGCGATAATAGATCATGATGAACAGCTCCATTTGTTACAAGTTTATGATAATGCATATATTGTATAGATAAAACTGAAAATAAACTGTAGTATATAACACTAATGAAGGCATACAAGTTCAAATGTTTGTGTAGTTAATTTTGTTTCTTATAGTTTTGCACAATAAAAAAAGAGAATGTGCTGTTTCGAAGTAGCTGTGTTCAAATTTGTTATTACGTTTGTGACAGATGGTGGGCTTCTTACCTTTTTATAGTTTAAAGTTGAGCAAACAACCATTATTAACAGGTCAGTTTGTATCGCTATAAACAGTAAAAAATACATTTCGTTGACTTCAATAGAAGGAAACAGAAGCATGTAATCCATTTTGTTAAGGAAATATGCCACTGTGGGATCAGGTCTAACTGACAGCTGGAATGATAAAAGAAAGCTAATGTGCTTTCCATGCAATTTTGGTTTCCTATCCATATAGCCTACTATGTTGTAGACAAGGGACCCAGTGACTTGTATTTGTTCACCCAGCAACTGTAGAAAACCCAATAGTTCTAATCAAGCAATTACTGTCTGCAATACTGAATATTGTAGAACAAACCCATACAATCCTGACACCCATTCTGCCTCTACTGTACATTATTTGAGTATGATGACATTCACAAGCACAGCTGAAGTGACAGGGAGCAGTTTGATGCTTTTTAGAAAATGTAAAAAGTCTTTCAAGAAATCTAGTGCAAGCAATGTATGTGGCCTATCCCTCAGTGGTAACTGCCTTTTAGCTATCTTTCAATATTTTAAATTCATAATGTGATATTAATGAAAGGATATTACAGAGTCTGTCTGTGATGCCAATTGCATTATTGTGTAATGATTTCCATTACACGAGAGTAGATGTTAAAACTTCATGCTGATTTGAACTCGGCTCTCGCCAAGATAAGCACCAACTAAGACGTAGCTTTACAGTAAACTAATGTGATCCATATGTGTCTCCATCCATTTACGTTTCCTTCCATATGATGATGTAGATATCCTTCTGTCTGGTGTTAATGGCTGAAGTGTATAAATAAGTAACACTTAGATGTTCAGATTAAAATTTTAAAAGAAAAAAAAACAATTCACAAGAAGTCCACTGTAAAGTTGCACAAGACCCAATGTATTGCATGTGATAAATATTTGCACACTATTTTCATAATGGTGGAAAAATATGATAAATGACATTAAAAATGACATAAAATACTGTAAAATATGTAAAACTCAATAACAAAGATGTAAAAGACTGAAAACAGCATAACATACCAGATTTAAATGGGCACTTCCCTGCTTTCTCAGCGGAAGTTGTTTCGGCATGTGTGAGCAAGCGCAGTGCGCTGAGTACCACTTTTAACGCATACCTGAAAATAACACCACACCGGGAAGAAATTGAAGTTACTTTCACCTCTGACTATAGCATCTACCTTGACTTCAATTCAGGTAAAATCTGCCAATCTGATTTAGACATTGCTGGAACTGTATATATACTGTGTTCTTAAATAGTACATTCAGTATTATTTGTTTTGCAAAACAGAACCGTTATGTTTCAATTTCAATGCATTTCCACTTTTATTAAGTCTGTAATACAGTGATATATTTACAAGATTGTGCTTCAGTTCATTTGATTTCAGATAATGATTTTTTTTTAAAAAATTCTCTTTTACACAAAAACATATTATATTTATGTATTTCCCCTTTGTGTAGGTTCATAATGGAATAAGAAAAATGAAGTTCACACAGACAGATATCTAGGTTGACGCTGCACAGTGTATTGTTAATGTGTTTTTCCCTCATCCATAATAAATTATTTTCATTTTGGTGTATGAAGTGGTATTAAGTTATTATTTTTTTTCAATCTATCAGTCCTTCTGTGATATCAGTCTGATATATCTCCCTGTTTGACGGTAGGCTCGATTTGAGACTTTAGTGGCTAGTTTTACACTGAATTTGCCAGGTGAATTCATTGACATTGTTTGCAAACAGTGATGGCGTGTGATGGGAACAAGTGGAGATTAGAAGCAAAGCACAGAATATTTAATCACACAGCGACTTTCTGTAAGAAGCTCTAAAAATATGATTATAACTTATATGATTATTGTTTTTTCATTCATTTTTGTTTTCAGTAAACTTATTAAGGTGACCAATGTTGTATTGTTTTCAGTGCAAACAAATAAATTATATTCCAGAAATTCAGGGAGCTCAGCAAAATCAAATTACGTATTTTTCAAGAAGGTAGTTTTAGAAATGTATTTCTACAGTGCTTAAAAACTAAGAATGCGGTTTAAAGTAGTAAAGAGAAAGGTTTGTAAAAGCCAAATTATTCCTTACTTCTTTTACCATGGTGACATTATTTATTCCTTGTAAAAGTCTGCGATGGTTGCAGTTGGGTTTGTGTGGGGGGTGTTTACGCTACAACCAGTTGGGTTTGTGTGTGTGTGTGGGGGGGGGGGGGGGGGGGGGGTTTACTCTACTGCTAAGACAACAGAGCTAACCAGTGATTGTTTAATGTTTTGTTGGGTGGGTTTTTATTGTTTTTATCACACAAGGTCAAGTATGAGTTTTTTGAGAGTGTGACTCGAATCCGAGTCACGAAAAATGCCAGACTTGAGTCCTAAAGTCTGATCGTAACACATCATCAAAAAAGATCATACATCCAGAAGTTTAAAAATTGCACAGATCAATACTTTATATAAAAAAGAATGGAAGTCTTTATTTGAATACCACAGTAAACACTGCGTACAGACACTAATGAATACCATTATAAATACCAGAACCATCAGCAGACAACAGCATTACCTGCAATGTCAACAAACTGGGCATGACACCGTAATACAGCATAGCTGATCTGTTACCATTGTACAGCAATAGGCCGTGTTGCTTCATACCATCAGAATGTCATTACAGCATGGAACCTTTGGGAAGTTTGGGAAACAAAGACACTGAAAATTGAAGAGCTTGACATAAAAATTAATAATGCAGAGATAGCAAGTACAGCAAGCCACTTCATAGTGGTTTCTGCATGAATGTTCAGTATTGCCCTGTAGCAAAGTCCATCCTGTTCCTTATGCTAAATACATTTTTCAAAAGATCTACATTTGCCAACATCTTCAAGCCACAAGAGGGTGTTTAGCCCCCCCACAAGAGGGTGTTTAGCTTATCTGATGAGATCAGCATCTGAATTCCCCAGCAAGACATACAGTATTAAGAGAAGCTGGAGATTTGGACAGGATACATTTAATCTAGTCCAATGGTGTGGTTTTCTGCCAAGACAAACTTGCTTTTAAATGCTTTTACATTTTCAAAAATGTTGTCAGGTGTGAAGCAAATTCCATGTCATTGAGTAAAACTGCATGTTCCTAATAAATAACTACAAAGGGCTGTATTGTGTTTCTTCCCCTTGTTTTTGGCTTCTGCCAAAGTTTGCTGTTTCTGGCTGAGGTAGCTGTAGATGTTATTTGAGTAGCAACCGTATTAATATAGTGATTCAGTGCAGGAGCATCTGCATTAGGAAGCAAGCTGGGTGAAGTTCAAAGTGATTCCATAACAACAATCAGGTGCACTATGATCCAAAAATAAGAGGACATTTCTCTTAATCAAAATCTGACCTAAACCTTAACAGACTAAATTAAATGACTGGGTGTATTTTTTTAATCAGGTGACATGTCACTTTTTTAGAAACAATATTGCTTGTTCATGAATATTACAACTGCAGTTTTACAAGATTACAGGCAAGGGAAGGGATTTTTCACAGTAAAAAACAACATTGTTGCAACAGGTTTCTCAGCAGATATTATAAACAAAATTGTACAATGGATCCCAGCCACTGTTCTTCTTCCTGTCTGTTCTGTGTATTAGAGTAGTCCTATGTGCACACTCTGTTCCTTTCCCTTCCCTTCTAAACTCTAATACAATCCTACAGAATGCCAAGAGATGACAAAATCCAAAAGAACCTACAGGAGAGACAAAGATACCACCAAGCTTGTTCAAAGTAGTTGGATTCGCTGCCAAACAGTATTGATTTTGAAAATAACTGGATACTCCGTTATTGCTATAGACAATTTTAGAAAAAAAGTTGTTTGAATCTTGGAGCAACTGAAATCTAAGGGCTGGTTTCACAGACTCTGATTAGCACTAATTGCAGACTACTGTACTGAATGTTACATTAGGTAGTCCAAGATTAGTTTTAATTAGGGTCTGTGAAACCAGCTGTAAGAGATAAACCTAATGATTATAAAGGCATTGCAAAAAAATACTTTTCAAATTACAGTCAAACTTGCTTATGACAAAAAAAGGGATTTTCTAAAAGTGGTCTTTGGAAATATACAGTATGGGCATTCATTAAAGAGGACAGTATCAACAGATACTGTTAGGTGTACTAAGATGGGCCAGTCGCAATGCAAACATATTAATGCTTGTGACATAGTAGCCGTGTGTTATGTGGGTTTGTGCATTTGCTGCTGAGTGACAGGCAGGAGATCAAGCTGGAGGTAGAAGTTGATACGCCCCACAGGCGAACAGGATTTATTTACATGTCAACACACTGAACAGCTCATGTGACACTACCAGCAATGGTAGTGCACAGAGCACATACAACACAGTGTACAAAAACTTTGGTAGGATCTGCAATATCTGAACTAACCTTCTACGTTCAATAATAAACTAGCGTTGCTGAAGAGGTTGATCATGGCAGATAAACGGTTAGGGCAGATATGTGACGGGCGGATACGTGACAGATAACTGTACTAAGAGAAAATATGGCATATACAGTACAGTAGTAAAATCAAATGAATACCTAGCACACTTTCTTTTTACTTTAGCTTACTGGTAACACAAAATAATCATTGGTGTGCAATGCAAATAAAATATTATTTTAAATTGAAACTAAATGATTTCAGCATTTTTTTAAATTTTAATTATTATTGTAAGTACACCCTGTCTTTCATGAAAATTAGGCACTTGAGCACAACTGGCAACGCACGGAAAAAAGCAGTCTGGGAAATGCCAGCAACAATTGCAACTGTTTATAACATTCTTTCAAAAGTTCTTAACAAATTGATGCAAATGTAAGTGTCGCAACTGCCGGCAGCTTTAGTACATCTCATTATAATATCTGAGAACTCTCATTTGCATTATCTCCGCCCCCTTTTTGCGAATTTATGCAGGAACGCTCTTAAATACATATCCATCTAAGCTTGAACCGCAAAGTAAAACTGCTGCCACAAAGCATTCCCTGAAAAGTCGCTAACAGCATTGTGCTTGTTTAGTACATTTCACCCAAGACTTCTGACTCGTTTGCACTGGTTTGCTACCATTGCGACAGGTGCAACACTTTAGTACATCTACCCAATAGTCTTTGTATATAGGTGTGCGTTAATAATATCTCAACTTGACGACAGCTGAACATTTATTGTTGTGAGATTTAAAATGATAATTTAAAGAAAATATACTTTCAAATAAGGTCACATTCTAAGTTTAAATGTGATAATCAATTAGGTGTGCAGTAATTAGGAATCCAGATTGTGATCGGTGTGCATTAATTAGGAATCCAGATTGTGACAGGTGTGCAGTAATTAGGAATCCAGATTGTGATCGGTGTGCATTAATTAGGAGTCCAGATTGTGATAGGTGTGCAGTAATTAGGAGTCCAGATTGTGATAGGTATGGTATTTCATGAAACTCTAGATTGTAATAGGTGTGCAGTAATCAGGAATCCAGATTGTGATAGGTGTGCAGTAATTAGGAATCAGTGGTTTCCCAGACTTATATTTGGATTAGTGAACCTTTTTCTATAAGACAACCATGGGTGTGTCTCCTACTTCAATGTCTTAAAAAACTTTGAAACAGGTTGTATCACTCCTTCCTGAAGTTCCTATGATTATATATATATATATATAGTGACAAATTCACTGGGTGTGGTGAACGTGAACACAGATGAATGTAACAGAATAACATATAATAAAGCTCTTTCACAACAGATGTTCAGATGAATCAGGTAAATAATGCCAACAGCCGTCTGGGAATCATATTTTTCCCCTGTCGGCCATCTTGCTTCCGGTAACGTGAGGGCATCACTTGCCAGCAAAGCAAAGCTGCCCTCACGTACCTCCCATTTATAACCCTGCTCTCTCTCTCTCTCTCTCTCTCTCTCTCTCTCTCTCTCTCTCTCTCTCTCTCTCTCTCTCTCTCTATATATATATATATATATATATATATTTTTTTTTTATTTTTTTATTATTATTTAGAACTCTCATTTTTACTCCAATGAAGTCTTGTGGAATATTACGACAGGGAAGCAATATTATTTAGGACGCTCTGTAACTGATAAGATCTCTAACATGCGTAAGGTAGTTGCACTCGGTATAAGCAGTGTGGAGTAGTGGTTAGGGCTCTGGACTCTTGACCAGAGGGTTGTGGGTTCAATCCCAGATGGGGGACACTGCTGCTGTACCCTTGAGCAAGGTACTTTACCTAGATTACTCCAGTTAAAAAAAAAACTGTATAAGGGTAATTGTATGTAAAAATAAGTTGTAAAACATAATGTAATTGTATGTAAAAATAATGTGATATAACACTTGTAAGTCGCCCTGGATAAGGTGTCTGCTAAGAAATAAATTAATACGATAGTTATCTTAACTAAAGTATTCTTCTTGTTGTTTTGAATAATTTCTGTTTCAGCCATCACACCCTGGTTACTTTCTAAAGGATTAATCCATGCCTGTGGATATCAGATATATAGTCTAACATCTAAGTACATCAGATACACCAAGGTGTAGCCATAACAAGGTATTGTGCTTACCAATGCATTTCTTACATACTCTCTAAAGAGTGTTACAGTGGGACATGTTAATGGTTACACTCTGGTGTACTTAGATGTACTTAGAAGTTAGACATGATACTGTGAGCTATTTTTTAAAAAGTCACCAGAATGCCATGATGAAACAGATAATTATACAACGTGAATCTAAACAAAAAGAAGTCATCAGGTTAAGAAAAGTCTGCTATTTGCTAACTATACCAAGCGGAAGTTGTTTGATTGAATGACTCAGTTGTACATTGCATATAAAGAGATTTGGGATCCATGTGAATAAAAGTTCATATTTAAATTCAACTTTCAAGTTCCTCTCTATTATATGCCATAGCAGCGTGGAGTATTGCCCTACAAAAATGCTCAGCGACTTATAATAATGTAAAGGCCCTTGAGGGTTGTTTATGCTGATCATAGATATGCAGTTCATAAAAAGTATCATGTTAAGGCATGAAACCATTAAATAGACGATAAAACAAACTTGAGCTTATCCCAAACTAAAATGGCTTTTTGCAGGTTAAAAGGTTTATTATGGGAATTAGCTTTGTGTTATAGAACACCCTGCAGAATTTACAGGAAATGCATTATGTTCCCTTTGCTGTATCCTGTGTGGTCTGTATCACATATTACCAATTGTTGCAGGAGGGAGCATGGGCTGGATGGGCTGGATACACTGGGGCTTTTAGAAGAAAAATCTCTTTCTCCCAGTGAACATTCCTGAGTAAAAGTTTTAAAAGTATATCCCTTGCTTATTTACCTATTCCCTGTCTGTGATGTGTGAATAATAATATTGCTGTGATATGGAAAACAGCAAAAACAGAAAAGGAAAATTATGTGTTTCTTGCAAACACTGCAGGGGCATCTTTAACACTTTTAGAGTGAACAATGGTGATTGTATAAAAACAATCATATGAATATAAAGCTTGCAGGGTTTTCAGGCAGGAAATCTATAGTACTGTATCAATAATGAAGTTCCTAGTACATCACATTTATTCATCGTTCAAACTACAAGCCAATTACTGGCAAGTTCCCATCAACCAATTGGTAGTGGTGAAACGTAATTTTTTATTTTATCAAAATAAAAAATCAGTTGTCATATAACTTAAACATATCTGAAATGAAACCCTTAAAAAAACTATTTAAATGTGAAAAAAACCTGCCTTTTTACGCACCAAATGTAGCTTTATCCGACGGACATCTTGGATTTTTTACGTCTCTGCTGACGTTGAGCTTTCGTAATTGAGCCATTTATAAAGGCTTGTGATTCGTTAACGATAGATCACAACCTCAGTATTATTGGCTTGTATAAAAGAGGATGTATTTGACTTCAGAATATAAAAATATATCAGTGCTGCATTCTTTTTTTAAATACATTTTAGGTGTTAAAAAGCCACAATAACAACTTTGTACAATACTGGTTTGATACATGTGTCACTGAAACAGTAAATAAACTGTTTATGTGCCATTCCAATGCATCTTTCATTTTTTTCTTTGTGAAAATTCCCAGATTTTCTTTATTTTATATATATGTTACACTCATAGTCAGGATTCGGTCAATGAAAAAGTAAAATGAAAAGGTTATTTCGGTCTTTGAGCAGAAAGGAAGAAAATGTTTACTGAAACGAGCATTAAGCATTTAATATAAAGCTTGCAGTGTTTTCAGGCAGGAAATCTATAGTATCATTAATACGCAAGACTGTCCTCACTGAAATTGTATAATATTATAAATTGTTTTATTTGTACAAAATGCTTATTACTTGCAGCTTAATTTCATTAAGTTGTTTTCTTCAAATGATGTATCAATCTTTTAGCTTTGTCGACCTAATTGCCTAACCATCCATGAACCTATCCCGAGATATTTTTCTGTCATGAAGTAATAACATTCATACTGTAGGTAGCCTACACAAATGCTGAATAGTGTTCTCATTACAAGGCTGAGTAGCTAAGAAACCTGCTTGGTTGACCATGTGACAGAAATATTGGAAAACCTGTGATGAAATGATGTCTTTAAATACAAATGTGTTATGGACGTTATTTCACTTAACTGTGTAAACAGTAAACTCTGCTTTCTCTCTACAACCATTTCTATGTAGATCGGGGGTGTCCAATTACGGTCCTGGAGGGCCATTCCACTCCAAATTTAACAGGTAAAATAATATAATTAACTATGTCAGGGTGTGGATTGAGGCTTAATTGGTTCAATTAAACAAATTAGAAGAGGTTTGGAACAAAGATCAGGAGTGGAAGGACCAACTTTGGACACCCCTGATGTAGATGCACACAGTGAACTTATGTTCAATTCCCTATAAGTTGCAAACACTGAACCAATTTGAGGGAATATGAGAGAATAAACTACAATTCAGTCTTTTTTTACATTCACCCATTATAGAACATAAAGATTATACATGTTGTAAAACTTGGATCTTTAAGTTTTTGATTCCTGGTCGCTGGGAATCCTGGGTATATCACTTCATCACATGCCTCACAGGAGACACAGCAGTTGCTTATTCCTTGCAACGGATGTTGGGAGATAATTCTCCAAAACGTATCTTATTTGATTATTAATGGCTGTTCAGTGACACAAGAAAGCATATACATTTTTGTTTTGAACTAAATTTCTCTTTCTGTGTATTGCCAACAGACAAATGAAAGGAATTCAATATAAGATGTTTACTTGGTGACAATGGTATGATTCAGCTTTCTAGCTGAAGGGGATTATCTTGTTCTCTTTTATTGTTATGAGCAAGTCTGAACTTTATAATGCCTTGCTTTGATGCCTGCCAGTCTGCTTTTAAGTCAAACTGTTTTATTAGCTTTTAATATGACGCTTAATGCTTGCAAATACCTTAACTCAATAACAATTGTTAAGGGACAATACTATAGAGGTGTCATATTAAAAATCAAAGCTACACTTGTAAGATGCATATGTTGTATTTCTCAGTTTTCTAACAAAAATAAAGCAATTTTGTTTGACATATCAGGGCGATCTTATCTAATGTATTCTTCATATTCGTCATCACACCCTGGTAAGTATTTAAAACGTACACGTACTGTAACCTCAATATACGTTTCAGAATCGTGTATAACCTCTAAGTGCTGTATAAACCTGCCTCCCCCACAACTATCTGGTCACTACTGGATCTAACATAGGACTGGTGTTCCCTATTGTGTGATTCTTTTATATACTTAAGGCCAAATTGGTGCTTTAAATTTCTGATTTTAAGAAGAAAAAAAGTCAAGAATCTGATGACAAAAACAGAAAATGATGCAAGTGAATCAAAACAACAAAAAGAACACAGTGGTTGCAAACCCATACCAAGCTGCTCTTGTATGTTACTGATAACAAGCTACAGTATTTAGAAGGATTATTGAAGCTCCAAAGTTTTTGCTAATAGTACTAGCATTTAAATATAGCAGGTGCGAAGATTTTTAGCATTTTACTTAAATCACTCCTGTGCCTTTGTTTTACTGCAATATACAGTATAACACAACAAAATATATAAAATGTTTTTTTGTTTATCTCATTCTGATGAGGGCGGGTCACATAAGCATTATTTTTTAAATTTTACTGCACTATTTTTGCAACAATAGATACAGGTTGCATCATAGCATATAAAAATATAATCCTGCAAGATATTTTTTTCTAAACAATAACAACATTATATTCCTTTTTTTAGTCTAATGATCAAGCTATACAGCATTAATGTATGAAAATTGTGATTACATTATACATTCTTTTAATACTTGCACATATTATAACATTCATTTCTGTGTATTGTTTCAAATGTAGACAAATTAGTTTACATGACTACCAGCACGAAAAACGAAATTGTACTACGTATATAGTTACACATATTTAAGCACTGAAATTGGACAGTGTGAACAATTAAAACTCTAAAACTTAAAGAGGATCACATGTCAATCATGTTAACTCACTTCCACCTCACATAATATACGTTAATCAACAAAGCTGCTGTATAATATGTATCTCTGTACACCAACCGACACAAGAAAAAATGATACACAATGAGTAGGCTGAAATATAATAAGCCCTCCCCCAAAACAACCAGGTTTGGTCTTTAACATAAACCACGGTGTTTAAGCATGCCTATTGTTGTTTTAAGACACTCATCCATTTTTGCTCCAGCTTCTCCAAGACACTAATTACAATAGTACTGCCTTCCTGGCCCCTCGCTGTTTTTGTCATCCTGACAGCTTATCTCCACATTATAGATGGTCTTTTTGATACTGAAGGTCTCTTCTCTAACTGTGCACGATGCTGGCTGTCAAACAGATGGTTGTCAGTTATTTCCTTGAGTAGTCTTTTTTTGCTTTTCCTAATTCTGACAATATGCTATCATTGTTAACAAAAAATACATGACATATTCAACATAGTATAAAAAAAAACAACACTTCCATCGTTTCTGTAAACAACGTGCATGTTTCTGCATCTCGCCACCCCTATGATAATGAACCAGTATATAAAAACATAGAATTACCTAACTCCTAACTCATTACAAAAATACACATTTAACATTAAATAGGAGGACAAATTAGATTGTCTGTAACTGTTTTGTTTTTTTCATTAGGCAGCACAAGCCATAAAAAAAGCAAAAAAATCAGTGGAGGTGAAGTTTTAGTGAAATAACCAAATTGCAGCTGAGATATTTAATAACTTACTAACAGTACTACAAAATGATGTTAATAAAATGCATGCATATATTCTTTTCATACATTTAATATTGGAAAACATTTTTGTCAGTCATATTTTATTAGAAACCATTTGTAATTGAATTTCATGACAAAGAATGTCATTATTATCATTACATAAGTTAATTATTATCAGTAAGACATGCATACATGACACTTTCAAGTGCAAGACTTGCTTTTGTTGACATACTGGAGCCCTTTCTCACTAAAGCTAGAGAAGTACTTCAAAGGGTATGATGCTATCTCTCCTGCTACCACATTATTGCATAATCATCTTTTTTTTTCAGTAAAGTTTTAGAATTGCTATGAAGGTTAGCTTAATATGCTCCACATGAGAAAACGGTTTTATCACAGATTTTACCTCCAAGAGAAATAATCACAATTTTCAAGACAGTTTTGCCACCTTCTCATCTGGAGGCCTTAATGGGAATGGGATTGGTTCCCCTCCCCTCCCACTCCCCAGGCAGTGACCCTGTTCCCCCTGTGTCTTGTGTTGCCTTTCCGTTCTCACTCCCACTCCTCTTCCAAATTGTTTTAAATATTATATTTCTTCAAGTACTCAGTCAGAGAGACTTCGGGGACTTGAAAGACTTTGTGGACTTGACAAGAGAACACATAAATAACACTTTACTTCCTACATTAAGGTCACTCCTTGTATTTCTAAACTTCACAAATAAAACCCCAGTTTGCTCCTTCTTAAAGTAATTGTAGATAACAAAATAATGTCATAAATCTGTGTTGTACTTCCATTAGCTAAATATATCTCAAACACACATTTATTTTCATTTTTTACCCATGATATTTGGCACTATTTAAAGCTAAAAGAAGCTCTCAGTTTCTATGCCTTATTCGTGGCATTTGCACTTCCTGGGTCACTTCACCTCAGCAGTGTCTTCTGGGTCAAAGCATGTTACCGACTGAAAGCAGGAAACTCAATAAGTGAAGAAGCTGATTGGTAATTGACAGGAAAGAAGTCAGTGAAGGAGGGTCAGTTTCATCCTCCAGGTAAAATGACACAGGAAGTATAATCTAAAAGCATGGCTTGCAAACAAAGATGTATTTAACCTAGAGTAGTACCAGATATCATGTTTAAAAATAAAAATACATGTATGTATGTATTTTTTTTCTTCAAAACTGCACATTCATGTGCATGGTGAGAAAAATGTATGGAACTATTTTGTTATCTGAAATTACTTTAAAACACATACTCATCTTTAACACTGTATAACATGCCTCCTGCTTCCTTACACTGTATATTAAACAATAATTACATTCATAGGCTATACTATACTTTCAGTGTTGCTTTTAAAGATAAGATTCATTGCATTATCATATTAGCACATCCCTAGTGGTCATTTTTATGCTGGCCTCATTACAGATTTGTCACCTTGCTCAAACTGAATCAGAGGCTGCCCCTAATTTGAAATATGAGGGTTTATTAAACTTGCCAAATATGTGTTGAAAGTGATACACCAGGAATAAGAAGACATTATAATGGGATACTAAACAGATAATAAAAATAGCATGCAAAATCAAATCGTAGTAAAGAATTACTTTAATTTGCTGTAATATAAAAACAAGCCTACTGGTACAAGTGCTTTCATTTGTCTTATCCACAAAAAGTATGACAAAAATGTAGGAATTAGTTGAGGATTTGTGTTGCCTGATTATGTGACTACTAATTAACTATTAAAATGGTATTGGTGTCCTTAAAGCCTCTTATATGCACCATAAGTACTGCAATATGAGGTAGACTGAACAACTTACTTGTGGCACTTCTCAGGGTCTTTATGCAATAATAATCTGGTTTACAAAAATCACGATCTAACTCAGAAATGACTTCTGATAAAACTTTCATCAACGGGCAGTTCGCATAAATTCCGCTTGCCTCTCAATTAATCAAATACTTTGAGGCCACTCTGAAATGTACAAAATGGCATCATCACTGGTATTAGTTTCTAGCATAGTTCTCGATAGAATAATATTTTGTGGAGCGTAGTTCTGTAGCTGGGTCGCTACGTCTGGCGTAGCAGCTGCAGCCATCTGAACCTAATAAAATACAATAAAAACCGTTGTTAAAAAAAAAAACCACAAGGCTTAATAACGTTATTTAATATGCAATTTTTTACACACAAAACAGGTAAAACAACAATACCCTTTTTAATTTCTACAGACGGCACAAGACAGCTACCGTTTTTCAGTTTGAAAATCGAAGCCTCTCGTTGGCTGAACAGGTTAACAGGTAACAAGGGGGAACACCGATTGGGAATTGGTGGGATTGATTGACCGTTTGCAAGTGCATGCATCGAATGGATAAAAACCACATCGAATGACAAAGTGCACACCGAATGGATAAAAGGCACATTGAATGGATAAAGCGTACATTAAATGGATAAAAGGTACATTGAATGTATAAAGCTCATATTTAATGTTTGATGCTAGTTTTTAACATTCGACTGTTGCATTTAACATTCGATGGTAGTATTTAACGTTCAATACTTGCATTTAATATTCAATGGTGAATTTATTATTTGATGCTAAAATTCAATATTCGATACATAATTAAATTTTACAGTTAATGAATTGTCATTCCTTGTTTAATTTTTTATTACTTTCACCTCCCATAGATTTCTTCCTATGAAAGTTAAATTAACTACAGCATCTGGATTTTACTGTCCACAAGAGATCGCTGTTTACTTGTATCTTTCCAGTGCGTGTAGCATTTTGCTTCCAATTCTTTATGTTGTACATAGCAGTTACACTTTGGCCACGTTTCTGACTTTAAAAAATAAAGCATGTTATACATACATAATGCCCACATAAATCCCAATTAATTACCGTCTAATCAATAATTGACTAATACGCTGCTTTCTTTGCAGACTAGCACTCTCCTTTATTGCCCATAATTTGTTCATGCGAAACTCCGTAAATCACAGGGTACTGCAAATTACATCAGCACGACTCTGCCCAGAATCATTCCCCACACTGTATGTACATATATTTTATATTGGGTGTTTATACTACATATCATTAATTGTAACTCAGTAAAATGTGTTGCGTCTCTTGGTTGAAGGCTTTTTTTACGCTCCTTTTTTCTTCACTAAACTCATTGTGCTGCTATAGGTCTTGTTACTACAGAGAGAATGGCTAAGCCCCTCCCAACATCAAGGGGAGGAGAATGTTTGATTTTTTCCGGGTGTTCCCAAATTTCACTGAATAATATCCAACAGCAGCCGACTTACCCTGACAGTTCTCTGTCTGAAACCAAAAGGGTAGATGATAAGACTTAAATATAGGATCTGGTGATTGCTAGAATTACTACACACATCGCTCGGATCATTTTTGGAGGTAAGGCTGTTTTATATCCCTGCAAATTGACAGTGAGACAACGCTAACCCGTTAGCTGTGCAAGAGAGTTGTTCTTTTTTATATTCACTTCCAAAATATGTGGGTGAAGGTTGTTTTTTGTTTTGTTTTTTTCAGCTCTGATCAGCATTTAGCTTATGTCAGGGTAAATTATGCAAATACCATTAATAAACAGTTTGTTTGCAAGGTTGGTAAATAGTTTCGTGTTGTTAGTGTAAAAACATTGAATCGCTTTGTTTTTTAGTGTTATGTAAAAATGATCTTTGTTAATATCAGTGACAGTAGCGGTTGGTACAGTTTCATTTTACGCCACTTGATATTAAGGCTTTTTTTTTTTGCTTTGCTATTCTACGCAGTGAGATATATAATTAATAGTACAATTTATATTAACTTAAACAAAGAAGCCGTACATTTTATTTTTGTACAACTTTGTAATACTTTTGAAACACACTATTAATTGTATTATTAATATAATTATAGTTTACCACCTTTATACCTGTTGTTTAATATGGGTAGTAGTACCATTTATTTAGTTATTTATTTATGTATTTATTTATTTATTTATTTATTTATTATTAGGATTTTGTAGGATTCCACTGGAAAAAAAGAATGCCTGGGATCATAAGTAAAAATTCTGATTTGGAGTTTGACTCCCTACAACCTTGCTTCTATCCCGATGAAGATGATTTTTATTTCTGCTGTCCTGACTCCGCTCCACCCGGGGAGGACATCTGGAAAAAATTCCAGTTGCTGCCGACGCCTCCTCTCTCTCCTAGCCGGGCAGGATTGCAAGGGGACCTGGCTTCAGGGTCTACCGATTCCGGGGCAATGGGATTTGGTTCAGGAGACCCGTTGAACTGGGCTTCAGAACTCCTTTTGCTCCCTGAAGACGACCTTTGGGGGACATCAGAAGGCGACCTCTTTGGATCTGGACTGGAAAGCAATCTGAACTCAATTATTATCCAAGACTGTATGTGGAGCGGGTTTTCTGCCCGTGAAAAACTAGAGAGGGTGGTGAATGAGACGCTAGGAAAAGCGATTTCCGCAGTTACCAGTTGCGGTGTGAGTAACAGCAGTGCTGTGAACAAGGAGGAAGCCGATCTGAACAATTCGGTATCCGACTGCGTGGATCCGGCTGTGGTGTTTCCATTTCCAATCAATAAAAGCGACAGCACCAGAACCGTACCAGGAATAAGTACACCTCCTGTAACCAACAACGCTGCTGATGACACCCCTAGTGACTCTGGTGAGTGTGCATAAAAACACAGTTAATAATATGCTATGGTAAAATTAAAGATCATCAAACGTTGCTGTGGACGACTAAAGGGACCACACATCATCAATGGTTCCCTTTTCCAACACCGATTGTACTGTAAAAAATACAGTAAAAAAAAAAACATATACATACACAGACACACACAAAGAAAACAAACCATGATGTATTGATGTAAATTAATAATAATCACGACTACTGCATGGGGTAACATGTATCCAGCAGGTGGCAGTATAAAAAGATCACACATTTTCACGTCAGCGTAATAATGAACTTTATACCTAGTTGGCAGTTACATAAGAACAATGAACTGTGGTTGTGTTCAAATTCAGATATATTTAAAACACGTCTTTTGTTGCGATGGAGTTGTAACGCAGCGCAGAATTACTATTTGAATACAGAAGCATGTGTTCTCCACCCCTTTACAATAGTTAAAAGCATAGCGCGATACATTTGAGTTCTTAGATAGCGGGTATGTCATTTGTAAACAGGAGTTTAAAGTAAACTGATACAGCACAATCTACTAAGGGATTTCCAAAAGAAGCAACACGGTAAATATGCTTTTTCCAGAGTAAGAAAAATGTGGGCTGTTGTTGCACTGTTGCTCAAACCAGATATGTTTGAGTTATTGGGCACTTCATTAAAATAACAGAGTGCATAATTAAAATGATTTCCAATTCCTAAAAAGTGAACTTGCTCTTTATTACAGGGCTAATTGAAAATGGCACAATGCATTAGGATAGCTTGTGATGTAATGAGATCTTTAATAGTTGGCATTACGTGTACCAATTAAACGTTGGTAGCTTGATAGTTGGGGGGGGGGGGGGGGGGGGGGGGATGCAGTTTTCTGAGGATGTGGCTACCAGTTTGTTCACCCTCCTTACTAATTGGAAACACTTGTGTGTGCATTCCCTTTTATCTTTTAATGTCAATTAAGAAACAAACAAACGTAAATGGGTACTTAAGTAGGCACAAGTACATGGCCCTTTAAGTGGAGGATTTGCTTAAAGTGTGGTTTATGTAACAATAAGAAAACCCATGGGGCGTCCGTGCCTGCTGTAAAACCTGCCAGTCTGGAAACGGACTCTGTCGCTTTAATGTCTTCCTTGACAGCACTTCCTCCCAACAGCTGTCTTTTTGGCTCCGACCCAAAAAACGGATTTAAAGAGACCCACCAACTGCAACTGCTTTTCATGGAGGTTTAGAATAATTCCAGTGTTCATGTGCAGCAAAGGCCTGTTTCTGACTTTAAGATCTCTCTCTCTCTCTCTCTCTCTCTCTCTCTCTCTCTCTCTCTCTCTCTCTCTCTCTCTCTCTCTCTCTAATGTAGCAGTTTGTGGTTAAAATAGGAAAGTGGGAGTATCCTTTGTTTTATGTCCCCCATGTTTTTTTTTTTAGTGCACCAAACTATCTCATCTGGTGTTTACATGGAAACAAATTTCCTTTGCTCTTCTTTACCAGACTTGAACATTCAGCTTCCTGTAACTCTTATTTGAAGTATGTTGATAAAACATTTATGAAATGGAAAACAGATTATAAATGTTCTTGATCTCAAGGTGCTGTCTAATTAGTTTCAAATTTCTTTTGCATTTTATATACACATGAGAAAAAGTTCAATTAAACTGTTGTTAAATAACAGTATTTAATGTTTTCAAGTAGCAGTTAGTCACTCCTGGGGGTGGCTTCCTGTGAGAAACTCCACACCTGCTTCCACAATTTGGAGGGAATTGAACTGCATTAATACTGCTATTATCTAGGAATATAATCCAAGCCTGATGGCTTTTATTCAGTTTCATGTTGTAGCATGCTGTTTCCTTTCTTTTTAATATAGATCTAATATTTAACTAAAAGTTTGTTAGCATTTTCAAATATGCATGTATGTGTTATAGTTTTAAATGCAAAAAACAGAGGGAGCAAAATCCTGCAGATTGCTGCAAGGAAAACGAATCACAGAATTCCACCACATTTCCCTTGCCTACCTGGGCTTCCTGGCAGAATTCCAGGTGGTGTCCCAGTGTAACATCTCGTCATCCTTCACCACAAGCAGTTGGCAGATAATAAATAATAGTGTTGTCAGTCACATATTTTGTCACTGGTACAGGAAAAAGTAGTGTCACAGTAATGATGATTAAAATATATTGTGGTAATTGTTATGAGGAATAATGCTTTAAAAAAAAAATGTTAAGGGAATTGTCTCTGTGATTAACGCTGCTGTACAGTCCTGACATTCTGAGAACCAAATAAAGTGTAAAAGCTCTTAATGCTGGAGTAAGTCCCTAACCAAAGCATGTGAAGCATGGTCTAGGACTCATTTGAGTATTTGACAACAATGAATGTTTATAGTTTCTTGACAAAAGCAGAGTAATAGAATGTTGTCGTTGTTTTTTTTTTTTCCTCATTGTAGATGACCAGGATGATGATGATGATGATGATGATGATGGTGAGGAGGAGGAGGATGATGAAGACGAGGAGGAGATTGACGTTGTCACAGTGGAGAAGAGGCGGTCTTCCGCTAACAGGCCTGTGACCACCCTCACCATCACTGTCCGACCCAAGAACAGCATGAACACCAGCAACAGCATCAGCAGCGCAGCCCTGACTAAGCCTCAACATGAGTTACTCCTCAAACGCTGCGCCCCCATCCACCAGCAGCACAATTACGCAGCTCCTTCCCCTTACACAGAGTGTGAGGAGCTGCCTCCTCTGAAAAAAACAAAGAACGAAGTGGCCAGACCAGCCAAGAGCGTGATGCCCCCGAGGTCCAAAAGCTTGAGTCCCCGCAATTCTGATTCGGAGGACAGCGAGCGCAGGCGCAACCACAACATCCTGGAGAGGCAGCGACGGAACGACCTGAGGTCCAGTTTCCTTACACTAAGGGACCATGTCCCAGAGCTGGTGAAAAACGAAAAAGCCGCCAAAGTAGTCATCTTGAAAAAAGCCACAGAATATGTACATTCCCTTGAAGCAGATGAACACAGGCTGCAGCTAGAAAAGGACAGACTTCAGGCAAGGCGACTGCAGTTACTTAAAAGGTTAGCGCAGACAAGGACTCGCTAAGCCACTTATCAGGACTCTCACTGCCACTTTTGCACATTTTTTTGACATTAAGAATGTTGGGTTTACTTTCAATCCAGTCACATTAAAAATATGGATAGATCACTTGTTTTCACTTCAGGTTTGAATTGGCCCTGGACATACTGCCTGAATTAAGACACAGACGATTACAGTTGAGCGGATGATGTGTCCTTTTTTTGCCTTTATACTGAAGTCAGAAAGACTAAGGACATTTGTGCCATACTGTGGACACACATAGCTTAAGGTGGCACTTAACTTTAAGTGGTTCATTCCTCATTCTCAGTGGTGCTTACATTGTAAAGGGTGTATGTCCGGAGGTATCTTAACACTTTTGGATCACCCAAAATGTTTTATGTAAATACCATTTACACACTCTGCCTTTTTTTTGTACATTTAAAAAAATATATATATTAAAGCTACCAATATTAGACTGGAAGTTTATATACCTAAAAGTACTGTAAGTCCTCAATGTTTGAGGATAATAAAACTTTGTATACAAATCTATTGTTAATCTGTTATGTACCGTACTAATTCTTACACACCTGTATACTTTAGTGTGATGCTGAAACATAACTAAATTTGATACTTATATTTTCATATGAAAATGAGTTGTGACTTTTAAGTAGAATTACTTTATGCCTTTTTTTTTTTTTGGACTAAAATAGTTTTCTTTTGTACAGAAATATTCTTTATAAACGTTTACCTATCATTTTCTCTTCCTGTTTATATGTTTGTTACTGTTGGGTGCATAGAACTGGGTAAATTGAAAAGTTCTTTGTTTTATTGTATATTTTGTGCTGCAACTTATAGCACTTTGAAATACCTCATGTTTACGAAAATAAATAGAATATGGAAAAAAAAACTTTTCTTTGGTTCCATTAATTGGCATTTCTAATACTTTGAACACTCAAGTGCATACTTATGTGAACTTTAGCAAAGAGACTCTTTCAAGCTCTGTTGTGAGGCTGGTAACAGTTGTCAACACCTACAAGAGCGCACATTGTACTTGGAAGAGCGAGGGGTTCAAAAACCTTGGACTTGTTTTAGAAATATAAACATGTTGTCATATGAAAGCATTCCTAGACAAAACACTGAATACAATTAGAGCACTTTTGGAAGGAACTAAACACAATATAAAATACTAAATGAAGACTTCAGTGATCATAAATAAAATCCTTATTAATAGGCACATTCATTTTTCTGTTATTTTTTCACAGTAGAATAACACAAATAAAATGCATTTCCCACACAATAACCAATGCCATACATTTTACTCACATAACCCAAAGTTGTTTATAATTGGCAGCCATTTTCACAGAAATTCCTGCACAGATCCTTTAGAACCCTACCTTAACTTTTCACTATCAACTGTGATCCTCGTGTTGGATTCTCCACTAACTATAAAGTTATAAAACAAAATAAATGCATTAAACCACTTGCTCTTGAAGATATATAATAGGTTTGACTATTTACATCAAGGAAATACCTGCAGCTGTTTTAGCTCTCACCCAGGGGTGCTCTCCCAGTCGTGGAAGGCCACCAATAGCTTCAATTAAGTAGGTGAGAGTAAGATTGAGTAACACTTGCTTAGAAATGAAACGGTCTGTGAAACAAAGTGCTGAGACTCAGCTTGATTTTCAGAAACACAGGAGTTTATGGAGAGTAGTGACAGTGTTCTATTCCCCATAGTGCAAAATCTGTATTATTCGCTAATTCAGAGTTTAGCCAAGTTGGACAGAACAGGAAAATGTGTTTCCTATTATGGTTTGCCATACTTTTCTAGGCTTGGGGGTTTATTTTAATATAAAGCCATTCATATCTTACATATACTGTGTCTAAGCAGAGCACAATGAGCTATACTTTATCTTTTCTACCTGCACATGTTGGCTTCACATAAAGGGACGGTGGTGCAAACTTCTTTAAAGAAACAGAATCGTCACAATTGCATGAACAATAAGAGGTGTACATTCAATCAATTTGACACACATCTTGCAACAGCTTCCCATTTATTACATAATGATTAAAAAATGATATTTAGCAATATCTTGATTAAATTCCTTTGCGAAAGGGAATACAGTGGAGGCGTATATGTCACACTTCACAGATTTTTCTACGTATCTTTAAAACTGCTTATCAATTTGTGATAAAAACTCTATTAACATTATTTAGCATTCATTATTGAGTGTCAGATTCTGTGAATATGGGGGGTCTGTCTGTCCTTACACCCATCCTCATATATGTCATGGTGCAACAAGGAGGATTCGTTAGGTGTGACGCAGAGCATTGGGTGTTGACACGCTGCACAGGCGCACAGATTTAATAACACAGGTGCTGCCACTAGGGTACCAGCAATGGTAAATAAAGAAAACAAAAAGAAAACAAAGCTAAAAATAAAAGTTTGCCACATAAGGCGAGCACTAGTCTCACTAAAAGGAATGTCCCACTCCAGGAACCTATTTATGTATTACATTTATATAGCACTTTTCATACAAAAGTATCACAAAGCACTGTACAGTACACAAAAAAGCATTTACATTTACACAATACCTTTGTACAAAGGTCTCCAGGCATGTCACGCACACAACTGCTACATATTAAATAGCAGATTTAAAAAAACAGTATATAAAAAAAGTAAAAGTTACATTAAAACCCACTAAGATAAAAAAAAAAAAACATTTTTTAAAAGTATGTTTTTAGTCTTGACTTAAAAACTGTAACAGTCCCAGCTTCCCTGAAAGAAGGGAAGGCATTCCATAATTTAGGGGCTCTGCATGAAAAATCCCTTCCTCTCGTGTTAATTGTGTTGGCCTTAGGAATAACCAGTAGCTCCGCATCCTATGACCTAAGACAGCGACTTGGATGCTATGAGGTCAGTAACTCCTGGAAATAACTAAAAAATCTAAAATCTACTTTATACTGCACAGGGAGCCAGTGTAAGGAGACTAAAACAGGGGTAATATGTTTACTTTTCCTGGTTTTAGTCAGAATTCTAGTGGCGGTATTCTGAACGAGCTGTAAGCAAGAGAGCACACCTTTTGGGATACCAGATAGACGTGAATTACAGTAATCAATGCTAGGTGAAAAAATTTGTCTCTCGGCATCAGATGCACAATAATTGGTCTACGTTTGGCTACATTTCTCAAATGGTAAAAAGATACTTTTCTAACTTCCCTATATAAGTCTCAAATGATAGATCAGGATCAAAGATGAACCCCACATTTTTCATTTCTAGTTTAAGATTTAATTACAGATTACCAAGGTTGAACTCTGATCCCACATTTTTCAGTTGGTTCTGAGAACCCAATAGCATAACCTCTGTTTCATCTGAATTTAGCATTGAATAATTCCGAGACATCCAACACTTGATGTCTGTAAGAGAAACAGCAAGTAAACCCAGCAGAAGTATTTCCTGGCTTTAGGGACAGATATAGTTGAGTATCATCAGCATAGCAATGGAAGTTCACTCTGTGTGTGCAGATAATGTCACCTAACGGAAGAATATATAATGAAAATAACAAAGGACCTAGAAAGAGCCCTGTGTAGCACCGAAGACAACTTCAGACGTTTCAGATTTTGCCTCCCCAATAGAGACGAAACATAGTACACTATGCAAACCCTCTCTATACTGTTTGGGATCAACGTCCCCTAAACTGACCTACTTCTGGGCTGCTTCCATAAAGGTACACATGCACTCAAGAACCAGTGACAGGGTGCTCCCTTCACACATGGTCAGATACTTTTTCATCATACTGATGACTTTTTGAATTTGCAGCCATGAATAGGGGGATGTATGTTAGTGACATAATTTACAAGTAAATTACAGGACTGGGATCCAGCTTTGAAAATGCACCATAGACTCAAACCCAACGCTGATTTCTGGGTGACCACGATTTCATATAAAACCCAGTTCCAAAATAAACAATTGTGTGGAACGTTGGCCAGGAAAATCCCAATAAAAATTACAGAAAATACGGTTTATTTAGTTAGTAACTGAGATTACAAATACTTTGATTTATATCAATATGCCATACAATTAGTTGGGTTGCTTTCTTGCGTGGATTAAATAAAGACTGAGTTTAGATTTCAGCAAAGTGTAGTCTATTCTTTCCACCAAAAGGAAGGAAAATGTGTTCTTATTGAAATTACTGCTCAACAGAAGATTAAACCAGACCAATTGAAACAGTGGTCATGTGGATGCCATGTGTGATCATCTCTGTCTAGTCCCTGCAGTCCTAGAAACTGTTTGGCACTGGAAGGTGACCTGCATGTAAGCTGTAAATGAGGTCCTGCAGGTTACAGATGAAGTACAGGTTGTGTGGGGAGACCATGCTGTAAATATCTCTGGATTACACAGAAGGTCTCGATCTCCAGTTACTTATTATGTTAGCTGTCTGTTCTGGAATAATAGAGCTTGTGGATAGCTGTGGAAATACAATTTCATTTTTAAGTGGAATTTGCAATAATAGACATTTCTCCTGGAGTAATTCTGACCCCTCACTGAGCTAACAGTGTTTGACACAGATTGATGAGCTTGATATCTCCAGGTCCCTTGACAATTATTAAAACACCTTTAGTGCTTTTTAAAAAGGACAAGCTATTTATAGACTAAAAAAATATGTGACACAAATTTATGGTAGTGATTTTATTTGTACACTAGGCCTATATTGTACTTTACCCTTGTCCCTTGCAAATACATTTTTTTCATTATTTATTGTTTTTAGTTTCCATTTGAAACTCAATCACAAAATTGTGTTTGCACGTATATATTTTTTTACAGTAGCTTCTCTGTTCCTTTAGATACAGTACTTTACACCTGTTTCTATCCACAGCCTCTTCTTTATACATTTTATAGAAACTGAAAAATAGGTTCAAAGAAAATGAAGGACAAACAATAATTAGCAGCCATTTAAGTGAACAATTAAACAGACATTAAGAAATTACTTAAATTAATTGGATAAACCTCATTAAAATATGGTTCAAATAACTAGTAGATAACGTTATTGTTGGTTTTCTCTTTAGGGATGTAACAATTAATCATGTATTGATGAATTGTGATACTTTCTTTACATGATATATTGTATCGCAATAGAGGTACAGTGTGTATCGTTTGTATCTTGATACAAGACCAAAACCACAACACAGCTCATTGTAGTTCACCAAGTTGTTCTTGAATGAATAATAAGTGTGTTTTATAGTTGGTATGAATACATACTCTCCCTAACTCTTTCAATTGTTCTCTTTTAAAAAGTCCTAATTATGTATCATACAAGTAGACCGTCAGGACCATCACATGTATCATGATACATATCATATTGTGACATTAGTGTATCATTACACTCCTAGTTCTGTTACATTAATTTGTGCTGTACAAGTATCCTACATTGCCTCTCTCCTTATTTACTGATATGAGCTGGCTTGACAGACCTTTACAAACAATAAATGTGGGATTTCCTAATACATTTTCTTTATTCCAATTCAATAAATAATAATAAACGCCATTATGATGTCTATTAGAGATTTTCTATGATTAGATTTTTTTTTTTCTGTGTGAATTTAAAAGCTAACACACTTAGCTTTCCATGTATTGTTCTGTTCAGTTGCCATGGAAACAAGTGCAGCTGGCGAGTCTCAGACCCTGTTTTGCTGGACAATCTGTCTGTTTGTGTGTCTTACCCATGTGACCTGCCAGCTAATCACACTCCAGCAGCCCATGGTGTCATGCCAGGCCGTACAAGATAATGTTTACTAACATCGGCCACATGGCCCCTTTTTCCAAAGCACTGCCCAAAATATGTCACTCCCGGAGATTTGTCAGGCACAGCGCCAACCTGTCTGGAGAGTACGGAAAAATCTGTTGCTAGGGACTGGGAACAGGGAACCTAGGCCAGAGATCTGCTTGAAACGCTAGAACAATGTCTGACATTGCTTCAGAGTTTAGTGGGGAACAGAGTCATTTTGTTAACACTCCATTCTGTAATGTTCTCATTTATAGAAATCAGAGGGCTTCGGAATTTAATATGGTGTGGTAACATATTGCACCTATTCTAAATGAAAAAAAAAAGTTCTAAAAAACAGAGACAATAGAGAAAAAAAAGAAAAACAATGAAATAAAGCACCTTGTTTAAATAACTGCCCAATTAGTTATATCACAGAATCAGACCATTATATTATAGTTAGAATCATTAGGTTATACTTAACTAATTCAGTCATCATAATATAATAAAGCTATAATTTACCAGTGCCTTGTAACAATATTCTAAGTACCTGTCTCTACAGTATTTACATTTAATATGTCTTTTAAATGTTACTGTTTCATATTTAGTTAGTTTCTTACATATATTGTAGAGATGTAAGTTTGTGCTTAATCCATTCTTCCCCAGCAAATTCCTTACAAAACAACAGCTGCTTTAAGGCGAAAGAGTTGCAAAGAGTTGCAGTTCTTCCAGTCAATGACAAGTCTTCAGTGTGGAGAAAGTATTTACTTGACAAATGCTTTATAACTGGAAAAAAATATTCTAAATAATTTATTTTAATTTATAATTTATTCTAACCACAGAATACATTTTTGGCAGAATACTAAATATTAAGGGCCCTATTTATAACATTTTAGGGACGGTATTTTTTTATTTGTATTTATTAATTTTTTTAATTTAGTAATTGCCAATTGATTTGGCCCTGTTTTTCTCCCAATTTAAAAGGTCAAATTTTTTATTTTTTTTAGGCTCAGCTCACTGCAACCACCCCTGCGCTGACTTGGGAGCGGTGAAGACGAACACACGGTGTCCTCCTAAGCACGTGCCGTCAGCTGACTGCTTCTTTTCTGTCTGCAGGCCTGCCATGCAGCCAACCCAGAGCTACAGCGTCAGAGGACAACGCAGCTCTGGGCAGTTTACAGGCAAGCCCACAGGCGCCCGGCCAGTCTACAGGGGTCGCTGATGCGCGGTCAGCCGAGAACACCCTGGCCGACCTAAGTCTCTCCCCCCCCCCCCTCCTCTAGGCAGCACTTGGCCAGTTGTGCGCCGCCCCCTGGGAGCTCCCATCCACGGCTGGCAGTGGAATAGCCTGGACTCGAACCAGTGACGTCCAGGCTATAGGCCACATCCTGCACTCCACGCGGAGCGCCTTTACCAGATGTGCCACTCAGGAGCATGAACGATGAATGTTTGATGAATGTTTTGTTTGGGACTGTTTTTTTCAAGGTCATTTTGATAATTTAAATCAAGTTTCCAGTTCATGAAACTTCTCAACCGTTTGAGAGATTGTTAGAAGTAAATTTTAACTTTTACAAAGCTCTGTTTATTTTATTATTTATTGTGAGTTACATCCTTTGGAAATCCGCTGTGCATGTGTAATAAGGTTTGTCTTGCTGCTATTTATTGAGCACATTTTAAATGAATAAAAGGATGTTTTAAATACAATTTAAAAAATAAAGCTATTCTTGTAGGAATGATAACTAAATACCACATGAAAATAACCTGCAGAACACAATATCATACAACAGCATAACTATATTATTGTAAAGAATACGGTAGTACCTTGTTGTATACAGTAACAAAATATATACAAGAGCTTTTTGTGGTCTACTACAATGGTACCCTGTAGAATATTATAATATGCATTACAGTACCTAGAACATGTACTGCAGTATTTATTGTACCTTGTAGTACACTTTAGTAGGAACTATTGTACTGTGTATGAAACAATACACACTTTTGTAATATGTAGGCCTATCACATTACTTTTAAGGGTGTACCATGCCAGGGCCAGATTGAATGATTAGTAATTAAGTCCTGGCAGAGCTGTATTTAAGGAGACGAATTTCTCACTCAAGGTTGGTGTGTTCAGGGAGAAAGAACAGGAGAGAGTCGGTTGTTAGTTTAGGGGGGGGATGCTAGTTAGTTAGTTAGTTAGTTAGTTAGTTAGTTCAGTGGTTTCTGTTTATTTTAAAACAAAAACACCGGTACATGCTTGTTTTTTGCAAATTGTTTATTTTTTGTAAATTAAATCAATTTGTGTGAATTATGTCTTTCTGTCACAATGCAGCTGCAATTCTGTTAATGCTTTATTTGAATTAGATATTAGGTAGCATTTACATCACCTTCATAACTGTTTCATAAAACAGAATAGCTACAGTATGTGGATAATCCTTCATAATGACTATAAAAAACCTACAGAAAAGGCATGTAAGTACCCACAGCATTTTTGTTAAATGTGTTGTTTCATTTGTAATTATAATGTTACTAAAATGCTGTAATTTGCAGTTTTAAGAATGACAGTAAAAGTGTTAATGACTACGAGTTACATAAATGCACCAGAAATGCTGCCTTTTCAGTGACTTTACGTTTACATGCTGTGATCCTGCTTGCTTGTCAGATATCAAAGTGATTCTGCAAGGTTATACATCATTGTGTAGTCTTTATTAATGATGAATAATTTAAATAAAGTATAACCACATGTATTTCTATGTTATGTTAACAACAGAAGCCACAGGAGCTGTGTGCTACAAGCCACATGAAACCAGAACTTTCTTCTGGTTGAACACTTTACATTACAAACACTTTGGAAACAGAAATAAATTCAAGAATTAGAGGCGCTTATTCTCTCTGTAAATCACTGAGCATGTGGTCTAAGCTGGTTTTGCACATGTAAACAACTAATGGATTGTTTGTGTGCACGTTGATTGGGTACTTTTTATATAATGCTAATCCCCTCCATATGCGCATATATATATATATATATATATATATATATATATATATATATATATATATATATATATATATATATATATATATAATATAATATAAACAATATAAATAAAGGGTGCCAGCTACCGGTTTGCTGTATTTGGCAGGATCTTGTTATTGATGCCAAGGTCTGCCATCTGCTGTGGGCTGGCGCAGGTGCCGGGGGGTATCCACTCCACACAAAGTGCAATAATATAACACAAAGAGCCAATGTGCTCCAGTAATTGCTGAACACATAAAGAGGGAAGGCCAGAACATTTTTATCAAAGTTTACTTAGTCCGCAGAGATTTGCATACAGATGGCAGGGTCAGGGTGCTGTGTGCCGCCTCGGTGACTGAGGGTAGGGCTTGCCTTCAAACAGCCTTTATAAAGCATACAGACTTAGGCACACACATACACTCTCTCTCTCACACACACACTGCTTTCACTATGGCAGTGTGGAGAGGCTTCATTCTAGACTCGCTGAATAGTCCTTCAAGTAGCTGGCTTTGAAAAGAAGGCCTTGGAGAGTCTGAGAGAAGGAGAGAGACAGAGAAATAAAACACATTATTTTCTTTGTGAAGCAGAAAGGGGGGAGGGGGAGGGGAGGCAATTGGGAAAATATCCAGAAAAGCCAGAGAATGTAGGGTTAGCAACAGGAATTAGGAGGGAAGTTTCTGTGGACAGTTATATAGGTGGAATCCATCCTTAGCTCTGAATTAAAGGGCAGCCAAGCACCATTCAAATGATCCCCAGTGTACTTTTTGTGATTAAGAGAATTAGCTTTAAATCATAATTTAAAAGTATAATTGCTTCAAAGAGGAAGTCCCCTAAAGGTTATGTAAATGGTTTTATTATATAATGTACGGTACATGGTATATGCATTACCACATTAAACACCAAGGAATGTGCCCTAATCTCTTAATATATTTAGCTGGAATTGCTGACCAGAGCCACAAATACAAACCTCTTACTATATGCTTTTAAAGATTAGTGTATTTAAGGAGCAATTAAGGGTGTAATTAAGAGTTATCATGCTAACTTATCACTATGCCTGTAACAATATTTGTGGGTGTGTCGATAAGCATATATAATGACGTTCATAGATGTTAATATAATAGTACCAGATCTTGGTAATCATAAGCACAGTCCCAGTTTGAGAGCCTAAGAGCTATTCAAATTGAGTGCATTACTATACAAATCCAATCAAATCCAAGTGCCTGCTCAGTTATGTTTGGATCATATTTTCATGGACTACAAATGAAAATTACACCTGTACCATAACACCTGCATCATAAAGTATTGGAACAATGTTGTAATGTTGCGTTTGATTGTTTGTTTTCAGCCTGGGAATGGAAAACTGTGCACTTATCCACAATCAACAGTGCTTTTAAGACACCTTTTGCTATGAATTGTGCTTTATTTAAATTATTTAAGTGAAGGAAAACACATGTGTTGTCCTCAACATTGTGATTTGCAGAAATATATATATTTTTAATTCCCATGTTTAAGTTGGACTCCTCCTTCAAAGTTGAGGAAAAATCACATGATTAAACAAAACAGTTTTAAATGCCACACCTTGCGCAACTGTTTCTCAAGGCAGATGTAAAGGGCAGTGTTGTGTGATACACTGCTGTTACGGATTCTCACCCGTCAGTGAGATGCGGTTAAAGCTCTTTAACCACAGACGAGTTGGCTGTTTTGAATAATGGTTAAGATGCTCACTTGCGGTGTGTGTGTGTGTGGAAAAAAAAAAAGTCTAGTGGTGTCAATGCTCCTGGAAGCTTTAGACGTGATATTGTTTTCCTCCCTGACTATCTGCTAGTGTCTATCTTGTGTGCTGATTCCCTAGGCACTGCTGCCCTGTTTCTGTACTGCAGTGTTCCACAATGGGCTGAGCTGCATTCCTTCCTCCGTTGTATCCATCTCCCTAATGGTAATTAGGCTGTATTGTTCTTCTTTTTCTAAAATCTCTTGCTTATATACTATATTTTCAAAATATCATTTTCTAGTTGAACTAATGTACAGCTATGGCCAAAAAGTTTTGCATCACCTAGAATTTTACGATTGAGAAATAATTTAATGTTCATCTTAGATTTCAAAATGTCACATTTTTCAATTTTTTGTCAGTTTTTCGTTAAGTATTTGGGAAGCTACAAAGCGATATATAATTCAATATGTTAACGTAACATTATTCAGCAGGATTCATTCGACTTTATGAAGCAAAATGTGTTAATTATATAGGGTGATGCAAAAGGTTTTTATACTGGTGAGGAAGAAGGCTGCCTCTAAGCACATTCAATGGGATTGTTCTATTGCATTGTGTTCCATCTTTAGTTCCTATTTGATATTTCCCCCCTGATGTTTCAGCCGCAGAATGGTTAAGGCAATCACTCACAATGTCCTACATAAAATATTACACAAGTCCCCAGATACAGTCTGGGTACATTGGCTGAATTGTTTCTTTGTTGCTCAAGGTTACTGAGTAGTGTTTCATACATCACTTACAGTATCAGGGGACAAAATATATATCAAGCATGTACAGATTTGGTTTGGTCCAGCTAAGAATATATGGCATTTGTCTTGTTAGGTCATAAAAATAATATGAAAAAAAAAAAAATACTATTAAGTTCAACAGAGATCATGTTTCACGTTTCATTTAACACACATTTACTGCAAGATGAAATTTGCACAACATTCATTTTAAGTATTTGTACATATACCCAACAAAGAAACTCTCTTTAAGAACAGTCATGAAAAGAACATAATGACAACCCATGGGAAAGTCGATTGTTTTACAGCAAAATGAGTTGACCAATTCAGCAAGACTTTCATTTCCTCACTCTAACGACCACATCCTAGTAGGGGTTGTAGGCAGTTTCCTCTACATGCCTTTGCATTGATGTTAAGCACAGCCAACACATAGCAAGCTCTCATCCAGAACTCCGCTGCTCGCCTGGTGTTCTCTCTGCCTCGCTTCGCCCACGCTACTCCACTACTCCGCTCGCTCCACTGGCTCCCGATCACCGCTCGCATCCAGTTCAAGACTCTTGTACTAGCCTACAGATGCCTTGACCAGACTGCACCCAGCTACCTCCAGGCCCTCATCTCTCCCTACACCCCCACTCGACCTCTCCGCTCCGCCTGCACTAGAAGACTGGCTCTACCTCCGCTATGCTCCCCTGCCTCCAGAGCCCGCTCCTTCTCCACCCTTGCTCCGCAGTGGTGGAATGACCTTCCTACAGATGTCAGGACTGCCCAGTCCCTGACCACATTCCGGCGCCTCCTTAAGACTCACCTCTTCAAAGAGCACCTGTAGAACTCCTCTGTTTGTATCCTGGGACACTATCACCCTTCATTTAAATGTGCTTTATTTTGCTCTTATGTGCCCCCTATTTTACTGCATTTAATCCTGTACTTCAGAATACTGTAATCTGCCAAGTGTTTAACCTGTAGTATTTTGTATTTAATCATATCCTGATGTAACTATCACTATTTAATCATATCCTGATGTAACTATCACTATTATCTGCTGTATTATTGAATTGTGGTTTGTCACACTTGAACAAAAGTTATTGTATTTCTTGCTCTTATTGTATTACTTGTATTGTAACACTTGAAATGTATTTGCTTACGATTGTAAATCGCCCTGGATAAGGGCGTCTGCTAAGAAATAAATAATAATAATAATAATAATAATAATAATAATAATAATAATAATAATAATAATAATAATAATCTTGTAAGAAATATAAGCAAGTCCTTCAGGTTTTTCATGTGGAATCAGTGCTGTTGTGATTGGCCATAGGGGCCAACATGGTATATTCGGCCCAACTTGCTTGTTTGGTTGTTAGTAGCATATTGATACCAGAATCTCATCAAGCAGCTTCTTGACAGATCCCAGGGTGTCAGCTTCAATGAAGCCTGTATCTCACAGGGATGTTTAATGAGCTATCTTATTGACAACAGAACTGGAAATGTACCAAAATAAACTGAGAGAAATACAACAAATAACAGTATACTGTAAAATCTGAAAGAAAAAAATTTGCAGGAAGCATAATTATTGCATACCGTAGTGTCTCTGAAACGTTGGCTTTGGATTTGCATTGCTTTAAAATTGTGATATGATTTAAAATAGGGGTTCAAAGCTAATGTAAAACACACAATATATCACCAGCTTAGGAATTACTTTAGGACCAATTAACAAGCTCCAGCCTTTGGTAACAAGTAACATTTCTATTATTGCATAGTTGAATCTAACCTTACAAGGCTTTGAAACTAAACAGTAGTATCTGCACAGACACACACAACTGTACAGTTTACACATAAAAGACCACTAAATTATGAATGCTGTTGTTGTTGAACTGTGGCAATGTGCCCCGTCCCTGTGTGCATTTGTGTGTTGCGTGCGTGTGTAAATGTTGGTGTATAGTCATTGGTACACGGGATATAAACGGGTCTGTGTTTCACGTGTATTTAAAAAGTGTAGATTTGTATTTAGGCACGAGGAGAGCACAAATCACTTCACGTGCTGGTTAAATGTAATATGCGAGCACGGGGTTGCACAGAATTAATTCACGTGCTGGGATTCAAGTGAATAATTAATTAGTAATTGAATCCCAGCACAACAGTATATATAGATGCACGTTTCTTTCACTCAGGGTTGGGTGTTCGGTGAGTGGAGAACGGGATTGGAGACGGAGGTAAAAGTGAAAGAAAGCGTAAATATAAGTGTTATCTGCTCACCGTGTTTTGTTCGTCTGTCTGTGCACTGTTTAGTTCGTTTTGTTTGTCTTTTTATTTTGGCGTATAGTGCCGTGTCCTGTGTTTTTGTTACAAACCTTTTATTTTCTGTTCTGCTTCACCAAACCACACCTCTCTGTCTGTTTATTTCCTGCTTCTGGTCTGACGCCACCCACTCCGGCCGTCTTTGTGACATGAACCCATAAAAGTAATATCTTCTGCAATAAGGTATACAGTAGAACCTGTGTGTCAGAACTGCCCTCTTATGTCAGTGTTCCACAACATTTTCCACCAGTCTGCACTGTGGTGGACTGTGGCAATGTGCTCCACCCGTGTGCGTTTCTATGTCGTATGTTGCGTGTGCTGTGTTAATGTTGGTGTATAGGCATTGGTACACGGGATATAAACGGGTCTGTGTTTCACGTGTGATTTAAAATGTAGAATTGTATTTAGGCACGAGGATGGCACATCACTTCACGTGCATTTAAAGTATATAATATGTGAGCACGAGGTTGCGCATTATTAATTCACGTGCTGGGATTCAAGTGAATAATTAATTAGTAATTGAATCCCAGCACAACAGTATATATAGATGCACGTTTCACTCACTCGGGGTTGGGTGTTCGGTGAGTAGGGAACGGGAGAGAGAGAGAGAGGAGGAGAAATAAAGTTAACGTTTAATATCAATTGCTATTGCGTGCTGGTAGGACCAGCACGATACTCGTTTATTTAAACTCACCGTGTTTGTTTGTGTGTCTGTCCGTGCACAGTTTAAATGTTAGTCCGTTTTTGTTTGTCTATTTATTTTGGCGTAAAGTGCCGTGTCCTGTGTTTTGTTTTGTTCAAACCGTTTTATTTATAATAAACCGGCGCAAGCAAGCTTCATCATCATTTCACCTCATCTGTCCTGTGTTATTCATTTCCTGGTTCTGACGTCACCACTCAGCTAGCCGTGTGACATGGACATATACTCCTGTAATGGACATATCATTTTAAATATGTCATCAATAGGTATTTTCCTGTGAGACCTGATGCTCATCAAAAATAATTTCCAGAATTAAGTTCAAGAAATGCAACTATAGTGACTTTTTGGTCTATGCTAAAAGGTATTAACAGCAGTACCTGTGAGGCTCATTTATTGGTGTACTCAGTTATGTAATGGTAACTCGTAGACTAAATTACCATATTGATAGGCTAAAATTATTTTTTTATGAATAGACACATCTCTCCCCACAAAAAAGTACAAGATTGCAGTTCCAGTTGCTCAGCCATCTTCCTGGAGGTCTTCTTCTTGGTCACTTTATATCTCTTGGGACCCAGTCTAGTATCTCCTTGTTCCAGCGATGGTCTGTTCTTCATGCTACATGTCCGGCCATTTCAGTTTTCGCTCTTATAATAACATTGCATACTTTTGTTTGTGCTCTTATCAAGTCCTTCCTTTTCCTGTCTCTTCTTGTTATTCCCAGCATGCATCTTTCCATACTCCATTGAGTTGTTTGTAATTTTTTTGTCATTTTTGCATTGAGGGTCCAGGCAACGGAGAACCAAATGTGCAAAATCAACAGAATAGCAAAAATAGGCTGGAGTGCCTTTTAGATGGTTCTGAAAGGGAAACTACCCTTATGCCTAAAGAGGAAAGTTTTTGACCAATGCATGCTAACAGTGCTAACTTACAAATGTTAAACCTGGAACCTCAATGCAATATATATATATATATATATATATATATATATATATATATATATATATATATATATATATATATATCCAAAATGGAAAATTACCTATATGGTAACAGGATCCTGGGAGACAGTCAGCATGGTTTTAGGAAAGGGATCTCATGTCTAACTGACCTGCTTGATTTTTTCGAGGATGCAACATCGACAATGGATAATTGCAAAGCATACGACATGGTTTATTTTCAGAAAGCTTTTGACAAAGTCCCGCATAAAAGATTAATTCTCAAACTGAACGCAGTAGGGATTCAAAGAAATGCATGCACATGGATTAGGGAGTGGTTAACATGTAGAAAACAGAAAGTACTGATTAGAGGAGAAACCTCAAAATGGAGCGACGTAACCAGTGGTGTACCACAGGGATCAGTATTAAGTCCTCTGCTATTCCTAATCTACATTAATGATTTAGATTCTGGTATAGTAAGCAAACTCGTTAAATTTGCAGATTACACAAAAATAGGAGGAGTGGCAAACACTGTTGCAGCAGCAAAGGTCATTCAAAATGATCTAGACAGCATTCAGAACTGGGCAGACACATAGCAAATGACATTTAATAAAGAAAAGTGTAAGGTACTGCACACAGGCAATAAAAATGTGCATTATAAATATCATATGGGAGATACTAAAATTGAAGAAGGAATCTATGAAAAAGATCTAGGAGTTTATGTTGACTCAGAAATGTCTTCATCCAGACAATGTGGGGAAGCTATAAAAAAGGCCAACAAGATGCTCGGATATATTGTGAAAAGTGTTGAATTTAAATCAAGGGAAGTCATGTTAAAACTTTACAATGCGTTAGTAAGACCTCATCTAGAATATTGTGTTCAGTTCTGGTCACCTCGTTACAAAAAATATATTGCTGTTCTAGAAAGAGTGCAAAGAAGAACGACCAGGCTAAAGGAATTGAATCTATTCAGTCTTGAACAAAGAAGACTACACAGTGATGTGATTCAAGCATTCAAAATTCTAAAAGGTATTGACAATGTCGACCCAGGGGACTTTTTCGAACTGAAAAAAGAAACAAGGACCAGGGGTCACAAATGGAGATTAGATAAAGGGGCATTCAGAACAGAAAATAGGAGTCACTTTTTTACACAGAGAATTGTGAGGGTCTGGAACCAACTCCCCAGTAATGTTGTTGAAGCTGACACCCTGGGATCCTTCAAGAAGCTAACAACCAAACGAGCAAGATGGGCTGAATTATGACATAAACTTTCTTATGTTCCTATGTTCTAATATATAGGAGCAAAATCAAAAAGGAAAAGGTAATGTAGGTACACAGAAATGGGACTCAAGTGTACATTATGCACATGACAACTGGACCAAGTTATAATTCCTAATCAAGTGGTGTAGCAGGAAGTTATTGTGGGCACCAGCTGGACAAGAGAGCAATTAGGGACCACCCCAGCAGAATGTGCCCCGTGTCTTTGACAGCTTTCAAGTTCAGCTGACGGCATCATCTATCGAAACTGAACTGAATTTAGTCATCTGTTACCTGTAAATCCCAGATGTTGCAATCTGAGCCTTGGTCATTTGCCTAATTTAATAAAAAAAAAAAAAGTGAGGCACTTGACCAGCTCCTGATTTTATAAGCACATGTTCTGGTGACCACTCAGATGAAACGGAAGCATTAAGAACTTGTCTGCTTGGTGTCAGGCAGCCAGTACTGACAGATCAATGGGTTTAACTGAAAAGCTGGCACAAAATGTAATTAACATTCTTGATTTCCAACTTGCACTACTGGAGCCTTTTTTCCAATTCTAATAAACATTCAAATGACAGTTGGCTGCTCATTTGTGTTGAAATGTTAATTTCTATATTGCCACTAAACGTAGATATGGAAAAGAGTTGTATGCAGACATACAAGTTGTATTGCTTTATAAATATGCATGAGTTATGTTTCTTAGATACATTTTATTAGTCATTAGTAATTACTTTAAACAACTGCACAAATAATACTGTACAAATAAGAGAGAGAGAGTTGGAGAGAATATAATTTTCATTCAAGAAAATAAAGTACAGGAAAAATTTTTTATTTGTTTGTATTTTGTAGAAAGTTTCAAAAAGCATAGAAAAAGAATTGCAAATAACTTTTATAAATGGATGAAACAACAATAGGTTAATTATTTCTAAGGATAAAGTGAGACAGAGATTAAAGTAATCTTATGCAAGTTTACCAACCACCCTGTTGTTGTCAGGTAAGCCCTGATTTAACTTTCTGTGACCTGAAAACAAAACTAATGCCCAGTTAACCAATAAAACATTTATTTTGCCTACAGTTCTTTTTTTTTTTTTTTTTTACCTGCCTCAATAATTTTTTCCAAATATATTTAACATTATAAAACAGAACAATGGCCAAAAAATATAACAAACATTTGACACTTTCTTGGAAATGTGGTAATATTTTTTTCTAAATAGAAAATAAATAAACAAGTAAAAATCATTTTGAACAACTTTGAGAGGACAGATAAACAGCCTCTTTCAGAAATCACCCCACCAACCCAGTGCCAAATGAACAACAATTACATACGAAGTAATCAGTGACAAGTTGTGACAGGCTGGCTTGCAGTGGTGATGTGTGATGACGTCACGGACCAGGAAGTAACTGAATCACAACAGCGGATGGGCGGGTGAAGCTGAATGCTACGGCATTCAGGTGATTTTATTAATAAACAAAACAAAACAAAAGATTTAAACAAAACAGAAAACAGAAACCAAAGGGCACAAGGGCCAAACGAATAAACAAAGACTGTTTAGCAGTCGTTTTTAAATGTTGTTATTTTTCCTCGCTCTCTCCGCTCCCCGTACTCTCCTCTGTACACTCCACCCCGCAGAACGGACAGCTGCAGGTTCTTATACTCTGGCTGAGGCTGGGGTTAACTAGCTGTTAATTATCTTATTACCCCTCGGCCACAGTCTGCACGCGTTTGGTAAGGATGCATGACTGTCAGCTAGTTACATAATCAGTAGCTGATCAGTCATGCATCCTCACGGGGTTTTATATTATAAATAATAAGAAATACGCAGCGCTGTTATTCGCGCCGCAAACAATAATACAAATAATAATAATAGGGGCGGGACACTCTGCCACACAAGTATAGAAAAAAAACACCAAACAACAAAGGAAAATAAGTCATCTTCAGATCCTTAGATGTTTTTCAGTTGCTGTGCAATGAATAATCCAAAATTTTAAGAAGCAAAGACTAACATTTTGGCTAATGCCTTCATTTTAAATAAGTGTTTGTTTTAATGGGTAAAACCTTTCTTACAAGTAGATAGTTCCTTGTTATGTGGAAGTTTTTAAATGCCCACAGACTTTTGCGGGCATGGACAGTGGTAACTACAGCACAGCTGATGACAACAATAGCTGGTTTCAAGCTCATTGTCATCACCATGGAGTTATACCAGATGAATGGGTGGCATTGATACTGATTGGCATATTCATTCAAAAGCATTCAGGGCTCATGAATTTCACTTAACTCGTCCCATCATGTGTTGGCCCTGATTTAATTGGGGTGATGTATTGCAGTGCTGCTAGATGAAGTGGAACCGTTTCTTTCTTCTGAAGTTTTTTTCTCCCTCCTAAACAGTTAGACAGTCGGACCCCCTCTTCCCTTCACATCTCCTCAGACCTCTGAGAGCTTCATCTTTGTTTTGATCACATGGCTTTTGTAGTATAGTTTGATGAGCAAAGAATAACAATGAAAGATGTCTTCGTCTCATTGATACACTAATTCATTGAAAACCCCTCTGCCAAAAAAAGAAGCAAAACTCAAGCTGGCCAATGAGCATTTTCTATATTTTCACACAGACTGTTCTTCCCTTGTTGGTGACATCAGTATTCAAAATACAATGATTTTTATTCACCTATAAGCCTGCTTCCAACATTTATTTTTAATAATCAAGTAAAGAATGTGTACTTATTTCAAAAGTACCATACTTCCAATAAATTCCTTTTTTGTTTTTGCTGAAAAAAGTCTGTCTTTGTTTTTTGTTTTTTTTTAAGACTTCAATGATTACCAATTACAAAGGATGTAAATCGAAAGTAGGCAGAATTGAACTTACAGAGTGCAAAGACATCACAAAGTATTACATACATCAGATATTTAGGTGTTCTGCAGAGCAGTTTGACATCAAATGAAAAACAAATGGGTTGTTATTTTGTCCCAGCCCAAACAGTTAAGGCTTAATCACAGTTAAAACATTTAATTATAGGGCATGTTTTTCTTAGTACAGTATATATCTATTCTAATTATCCTTGTAAAATGATAACTGACAATGTGGTATAATGTGCTAATTACATGGTGACCTGAGTTGCACTAGAAACTAGATAATTACTGTATGTGTGTGTCTGACTTTCTCAATATATTCTGTTCATGTAATGTAGAGGAATTGCAATAGAAATAACTTGTTGTAGGAGCTGCAGTACAGCTTTTAAAGGGATTTGAATTTGAAGAACCAGAGATTTAAAATGTAAATATTTAAATAAATAAAAAAACACAAAAACTAAATACCGCTTGGCTGTGTGTGATCATTATAGGTTTTGACTGGGTGGCCTACCTCAAAGGCTTAGATGCCCCTTGTTCAGGATATAAGTACATGTTTAAGTTATTGTATATGATTAACCAAGACATTTTTATAATGTCCATTATATACAAAAAGAATAAAATGTGACTATAGCCTGACTTGCCCCTCCCTTGCCCCTCTGTCCTTCTAGGCTGTATATTATTTTGAAACATAATGAATAACTGCTGAAAATACTGTTCATGTTATGGGTACCTCCATCCATCATTACTAATGTCCTAAGACAGCTGTGCCTTCTGTTGTTCTTTTACTCATACCAGAGATGCCCATTGTCACGGCTCAGTTTACACTGTGATTTTTACAATCAGTAATCATTTTCACACTACTTCCTGCACTGTTTACCAGCCTTGGTGTCAAACAGATGGCAGAATCAATGAGGAACACATAACAATGTTGTAATGAGAATTAGTGATGCTGTTGAGGACATCGACTTGGCTGCTAGGTATTGTACTGTTTAGTCTGGAACTAATGAAGAGTTCACATTTGATCTGCTGTTATTAAACAGGGCACAATTCATATGAGCGATGGCTGAGGTCAATCAATTTAATTTGACATCCTTTAACTTTTTCAACTGGCAGATCCCTTTCCTGTTATTAAACTGTGTTTAATCATGTGGAGCCTGCAGGTTAATTTTCCTCTGTGATGTATTTTTTTTTTTTTAATTTGTATTTGATCTCTAAGCACTCAAGAATAAAACTATTAGAAACTTGTGTTGATCAACATTTCGGGGAATGTCTTTATCGGGTAATGTTATAGGTCCCTATTATCAGCTTCCATTTAAAAAAAAAAATCTTGTTGATTCCATTATTGTAATTTAAAGCTGCACACGATTGCTGTTAACCCTAAAAAAAAATAAAAAATAAAAAAAAGTTTAGGTATTACAGATATCTATCAGATTAATAAAGAAGTTGAGAAAAAAACAAGTTTCTGATGGCACAAAAACAAGAAAGGGCATGGAAAAAAAGTGGAGGGAAGAACAAGGAGTGGGGCTGTGGAAACCTTGATGTTAGATGTGTGTTTCCAAAGGAATAAGAGTAAACTGGGGCTAAATAATATTTATAACAAATGTTAGGGTTTGCTGCATTGGGGTGTGGGGTTGCATAGTGGATGATTTAATGAAACCCCTGAAAAAAACGTTTTTCTTTTTTTGTGAAGGGACTGGGTCAGCGGCTGGCTGTTGTTAAAATTGAGAAATTACCAGACATTCAACAGGGTAATTTGGTGTCCCTGGGATAAAGAAGTGCCTTTCGTCTATTCAATTGAAAGTAGTAAGTAGAACCTGACCCTGCTATTAATACGGCTTGGGCCTTATTTTGAAACAATCAAATAGGTAAAGCCAACTTTTCATAGAGAAACAAAAGTAATTGTAACAATATAAAACAAGAACATACTCAGAATAGAACAGCTACTGTTCCCTGCATTTAAGTTGTCTCTTGCTATTTTTATAATGTTTCAAGTATATGTAAGTCCCTTATGGCATGTTAGAGGATGCATGTCTTAAGGAAATACAGAAAAGTGTGTACTTGTAGAAGGCTTTCCAAATGAATGTTGCATTTGTATATGCTGGAGTTACTACCAGTGTTCCTAAAACTGTATGGGCCCAAAGATCTTTATCCCTTGATTAGGGGGTGGCAGATGGTCACAAATGGACGCAACCAGACTTTGCCCTGTGAAGGGATTTTGATACCATGTTTTGCCACAAGTGTTTATGCCTGCACTACCACCAGGTGTTGACCAAAAATCAGGGAGTGGACTCATTATCATGTTCAGCTGAATGACATTAAAGACGCAGGCCTGTGGTCATGGGCGGGCCTTAGGGGGCCTGGCCCGTCCAGTTTAGGTCCAGTGTCCCCCCAGTTTCAGATTCTAAATTGATTCAGTACCGTCAGCTTCCAGTTCTAGCGGTAGATGCCCGTTGGAATGCCTCAGCATCAACTGTGAATCAAATTTAAAATCAATCCGCGCAAGTGCTAGCTTTTTCTTTTTGACTTGCTGTATTTTTAAGCGTAGTTCACTATTGGACAGTAAATACTAAACAAAGACACAATTCGTCCAAATTAATTTTATTATCCACCAAAACTAGCCAATCAATACTTTGCATCGACGAAAGCAGACAATCCTGTACCTGCAACTGCCAAGAGCCAATCACAGACTGTCAGCTTGACTGGCGCACAGACACAGCATCTTTCAACAACAACAAAGCGAGACTTGGACAGTTCAGTAATATTGCTCCATTCATATATAGATTCAGGCTTTGGCTGAAGGTAGAAACAAGGTGGGTTAGGAGGCATTTTAGAGTGGTATTTAATGAGAGATTGTATTGGTAGTTCAGAGTCCATCGTACACAGACTGTCCAGTAATTGCTCCTCCGTTCATCCCTTAGGCAGCGTCCAAATAATAAATAGGGGTTTAAAACCCTAACAATTAAATAGATTTACTTATTAAAAATGCATTGCTTTTCTCTTTATATGTATGTCATCCTTGTTATTTATTTAAAAAAATGTTCGGGACTATTTTCTTAGAACGTCTTTACTCAGCGGAAAGGTACCCGACGAAGCAGTACAAGTTCAAGGTAAATTTAGGTTTTAAGGTGTTTTTTTTTTAAAGCAAACAATGGTGAAATAATTTTCTAATAGCGATAGTGCCCTCTCGATGATGGCTCTACCGTGTGATAGTTGACCTTGACTTTCGTTCGTGCCCTCGCTTTCGACTCGGGACACATAACTCCCGTCGTGGTCAACTATCACAAGTAGAGCCATCATTGACGGGCACTATCGCTTAAATAAAAATTTTATGAGAAGTCATTAATCAAATCAAATTAAAGTAAAGCAAAGCACAATCGTAATAATAATAATAATAATAATAATAATAATAATAATAATAATAATAATAATAATAATAATAATAATAATAATAATTTAAAAATGTCTAGTTGCTTCTGGTGTTTGGGGCCGCCTTGTCGGATCATTTACAAGAGAGTATGCTTTTTATATTCAGTATTGAAGCAAGCACTATATGTACATTCGTTACTTTGCAGTAATGTGGTGTGTGTGGGAATCTGTTTATTGCAATCTCTGTAGAGGACCTGCTCACTGTATGATTATATTCATTTCAAGTACTGTTGCTCAGACACCCCGTTGTTGCTAATGCGGTAATAATAATTTAAAAGAAAAAAAAAAAACTTTTCGGGAAAGAGCTGTGGTAATTCGTGCTGTGTGGATAGTTCATAATATTTTGCTGTCATAAGATTTATTTATTTGTTTATTGTCATCACAGTGAAGTAAAATAGTAGAGAATACGAGCTAATTGATTTGTCTTTTCCAAAATGAGCCCGCCCTAAATAAGTGGATGCTCCCCCACAGCGTTCACGCTGCAGCCGGGCCTGTAAAGACAGCACACAGGTATGCCTTTGTGTTCCAAACTAACCTCCTCCAAGAAGGCATTATCAATGAGCAAACGTTATCACAGGGTAGCTGCTGAACACTTCAAAATAGTGGCAACTTAGGAATACAACTTAGGAGACAATGTAAGAAAACTAACAAGTAACTTGTGTGTTACATACATGCTATTATGTGACGCGATTGTATACTGTATACATTTTGAAAGTAAAACTTGACGCTCATGAAAAGAAACTTTATTTACCATATCTGAACAAAACAAACCCACACATGAATATTTAGTTATGTGTGGAGGGAGCCACACATAACTCCACACATGGCTCCCTCCACACATGGAAAAACAGTATTTCCATGTAAAATTGTGTTCAGTTCGATTTACTTTAACATAAACATGTTTTTTTTAATTTTTTTTTTTATTATTTTCTCCCAATTTGGAATGGCCAATTATTTTATTATGCTCAGCTCACCGCTACCACCCCTGCGCTGACTCAGGAGGGCGAAGACGAACACAAGCTGTCGTCCGAAGCGCGTGCCATCAGCCAACCGCTTTTTTTCACACTGCGGATTCACCATGCAGCCACCCAAGAGCTACAGCGTCGGAGGACAACGCAGCTCTCGGGCAGCTTACAGGCAAGCCCGCAGGTGCCCGGCCAGACTACAGGTGAGCTAAGGACCCCCTGGCCGACCTAACCCTCCCTCTCCCCGGGCGACGTTCGGCCAGTTGAGTGCCACCCCCTCGGAGCTCCCGTCCTCGGTCGGCAAAGGAATAGCCTGGACTCAAACTCGCGACATCCAGACTGTAGGGCGCATCCTGCACTCTACGCAAGTGCTTTTACTGGATGCGCCACTCGGGAGCCTCCAACATAAACATGTTTGATCCTATAGTATATTACAGTGTCTTTTAATATGGGAATTCATAGGAACAGGTACTTTTACTCTTGCCAACTATAATTAATAAATAAGCATTAGCATAGTTATGAAAGTGCATTGCAGTTATATGAATATACAGCAACACTTCACCAGTGGAATTACTTGAATATGGAAAACAACATGTTCTTTTTGAATGAACAAAAGAACTCAATACAAATTATTTGAATAACAAAAAAGTAAAATCAAAGAGAAGGGGGAAAAAGGCTATTGATAAAAGCCTGCTTGAGCTTTTAATGCCCATGTCATTTAATAGTTAAGTGATCCTCCTGCATTATTGTGCACGTCATTGGGCTGTAGTTCAGATTGGTGTTGGATTCAATAAACCTGGTATTCGCATATTCATAATTCAGTCCTCTACAATTATCTGCATAATTGCTTGGCACTGGGCTTTAGATTAGAATCGGCCATCATACGAGGTGTATGAAAAAAAGAAAGAATTCATGGTGTGTGTGAATGTGAAGCAGAGCTATGAAGGCTGGGGACAAAGGGGTTCTTTAACAGGAGAGCAAAGAAGATGACTTACTAGGCCTCGCTGAGAGTGAGGGGTGTTCCCAAGGGGTTTGTGTGACTTACAGGTGCATTGACGCTGGTAATTGTTCACCTACTCCTAATTACTTGGCAGGTAAGGTGAGAAGTAGCTTTCGGCTTGTTTGATGTTATACACAATCAACTGCACATTTCTACTTCATTGCATGAAGCTCAACTGAAAGTGGAGTAATGAACTCATAGAAACTGTTTATTGTATGTTTAACATTTTTTTCTTGTTTTATAACTACCAGAAAAAAAGTAGTCTACTTGAAGGAAAATATTATAAGATAATAAGCTTTAAGGCCCCTTAAAAAAGAAATAACTAAAGTAAAAGTCCCTTCGCTGTTTATTTCAGCTTTGAATTTGTGTTCCCTACCTATCCTACAGTTTTAGTAAAGCAGGCTGTTATGGCTTTTTGTTCAGTGGCGTTTGCCTAGAAAAGACACCGTGAGGTTTGGACCAACAGAGAGGGAGGACTCCTTTGCAGTGTTGTACCTTCACAGAATTTTCTAAGTGAGAAAATGTAAAGTTGAAATCTGAAATGCACAATGAAGAGGGGAGCAGATAAAATGGACCTGAATCTAATAAAGGGTAGGAAAATGTAAACCTCCTGGTTGTCCCGCCGGGGGACCAAATAGTAATACTGCAATCTGATTTTAGGGAAGACTTAAAAATGGGGATTCAGGGGTCTATTCATAAAGGGCTAATGCTATTCATAAGAGATAATTACCCTCTCGCGCTGACCTGGGAATCTCTGGCACTGCTCTGGCCTGGTTCTCCTCCTACCTCTCCAACCACACTTACCAGGTAACCTGACGTGGAGCAAACTCCACACCTCGCCCTCTCTCAACAGGAGTCCCCCAAGGGTCAGTCTTGGGTCCTCTCCTGTTCTCTCACTACACCCGCTCCCTGGGCCCTCTCTTCGCATCTTATGGTTTCTCATACCATTTCCTCTCCTTCCCCACCTCTGACTCCACCATCCCCTCCCATATCTCTACCTGTCTGTCTGCTATCTCCTCCTGGATGCACTCGCATCACCTGAAACTCAACCTCTCTAAATCTGACCTCCTTTTCTTTCCCTCCTCCTCCCCCTCCTCTGATCTCTCTATCTTCATTTTTCTGGAATCTACCACACTCTCTCCCTCCTCCTCAGCTAAGAACCTCGGAGTCACCCTGGACCCCTGCCTTTCTTATTCCCAGCACATCTCCACTCTGGTACGCACTTGCCGATTCTTCCTGAGCAACTACGCCACCCAGCTCCTGATCCAGGCCCTGGTACTCTCCTGCCTAGACTACTGCAACTCCCTCCTGGCTGGCCTCCCTGCGTCCGCCACCTGTCCGCACCAGCTCATCCAGAACTCCGCTGCTCGCCTGGTCTTCTCTCTGCCTCGCTTCTCCCATGCAACTCCACTGCTCCGTTCACTCCACTGGCTCCAGATCACCGCTCACATCCAGTTCAAGACTCTTATACTCACCTACAGATGCCTTGACCAGACTGCACCCAGCTACCTCCAGACCCTCATCTCTCCCTACACCCCAACTCGACCTCTCTGCTCCTCCTGCACTAGAAGACTGGCTATACCTCCTCTACGCTCCCCTGCCTCCAGAGCCCGCTCCTTCTCCACCCTCACCCCGCAGTGGTGGAATGACCTTCCTACAGATGTCAAGGCTGCTCAGTCCCTGACCACCTTCCGGTGCCTCCTCAAGACTCACCTCTTTAGACAGCACCTGTAGAACTCCTCTTTTTGCTCTGGACACTTTATCACTCTTCCTTAATGCGCTTTACTTGCTCTTATCTGCTCCCTATTTTACTGCATTTAATCCTGTACTTTACATAGTACTATAATCTGTCACAAGTGTTATTTAATCTGTAGTAATTTGTATTTAATTATATCCTGAGTAACTTTCACTGACACTGTTATCTGCTCCATTATTGAATCATATTTTGTCATATACTTGTACTTGCTAGAACCGAAGTCATTGTATTTTATTTGCTCATTATTGTATTAATACTTGTACTGTGATTCTTGAAATGTATTTTTGTTTATGACTGTAAGTCGCCATGGATAAGGGCGTCTGCTAAGAAATAAAAATAAATAAATAAATAAATAAATAAATAATAGTTGATAATTTGTAAGATTAACATTTAAAGTTTTCAAAACGATTATTAATATTATTATTATTAGTAGTAGTAGTAGTCGTAGCAGTATTATTATTACTGGAATTACAGTATTATTCAAACGTCCTCCTGCTTTTTGTTTAGCTTTTTTTTTTTTTTTTTTTTTTTTGGTCCTGCAGTTAGGAATGGAAATCTTATGTGTGTGTATGGAAATGTGTTTACCAGCGTTGCAAACAAAACGAAAATACAAAGTATTTATTTAAATACTTTTTTTTCTAAATTATGACATGTCCTGTATTTTTGGCAGACGTGATAGGGTCATCGGAATCAGGTTTTGCAAACTGCCTGTGACTGGCAGCTGCAGACTCGGGTTTCGGTAGTACTGTCGGTGGATTGCATTTTTCTTTTTGCAACAGCTATCGACGGCAACCAGGGAACATTAATAATGCTGATGATGTCATCAAAAAGAGGCGGATTTTTGTTCTTGAACGACTGTATACCCATTCATAAAGTACAACAGTCGCCCGTATTCTCAGATCATTTTATTAATAGCAATATGGACAACTTTCATTAGTTTTAAACAAAATTTGTTTTATTACGACAGTTGGCAATTACTTTTATGAATAGGGCCCTGTGGCAAAGTGCCCCGCCCCTGTGTGCATTTGTGTGTTTTGTGTATGTATGCGTGCGTATGTTAATGTTGGTGTATAGATTGGTACACGGGATATAAACGGGTCTGTGTTTCACGTATATTTAAAAAGTGTAGATTTGTATGTAGGCACGAGGAGGGCACAAATCACTTCACGTGCTGGTTAAATGTAATATGTGAGCACGGGGTTGCACAGAATTAATTCACGTGCTGGGATTCAAGTGAATAATTAATTAGTAATTGAATCCCAGCACAACAGTATAAATAGGCACATTTTTAGTCAGTCAGGGTTGGGTGTTCGGAAGAGGAGAACGGGTGAGAGAGAGAGGAGAGTTAAAATAAGTAAGATCGTAAACGTAAAGTGTTTGTTCTCACCGTGTCTGTTTGTCTGTCCGTGCACCGTTTGTTTAGTGTTAGTCCGTTTTGTATGTCTGTTTATTTTGGCGCAAGTGCCGTGTCCTGTTTTTGTACTGTTTACAACCCTTTTATTTGTTAATAAACGCTGAGTGCAGCCATTGCACTCAGCTCATCACCATCACCGTCTGTCTGTGTTTGAATTCCTTCCTGCTTCCGGTCTGACGCCACCCACTCTGGCCGTCTTTGTGACACGTGGTGTCATCGTGGGATAGCCGCGCCTCCAAGCGTCAGACCAGGAGGGGTCTGGATAAAAAAAAAAAAAAAAAAGGATTACAAATATTGTTTTGGGGGGAAAAAAAAAAAAAAAGAAGAGAAAAAGTCAATGGCAGAAGACGCCATCAAACTGCGGGGCTGGTTGCTGGAGAATGCTGGGCTGGAGGCCCAGTCTCTGCCCATAGTCGTCCGGGCCCTGTGGATGATGGACAGTGAGAGATGGGAGGTCTATCAGGAGGAACACACCCCAAACACCTTGGAGGAAGGTGTGGAGTTTGTCCTCAGCTACCTGGAGGCAACCATAAATGGAACAGCAGCCCGGGTAGCAGGACCACCAGCAGAGGAGTACCTGCTGTCCCCATCTCCACCAGCAGAGGGAGAGTACCTGCTGTCCCAATCTCCACCAGCAGAGGGTGAATGCCTGCTGGTTTTGCCTTCACAGCCCAAATGGGAGGAGCCTGAACGTCCTACGCCTGAGTGGGAGGAGCCCGAACGTCCTACGCCTGAGTGGGAGGAGCCCGAACGTCCTACGCCTGAGTGGGAGGAGCCCGAACGTCCTACGCCTGAGTGGGAGGAGCCCGAACGTCCTACGCCTGAGTGGGAGGAGCCCGAACGTCCTACGCCTGAGTGGGAGGAGCCCGAACGTCCACAGCCCAAGAGGGGGGAGTCGGTGCGTCCACAGCCCAAAAGGGAGGAGTCGGTGCGTCCACAGCCCAAAAGGGAGGAGTCGGTGCGTCCACAGCCCAAAAGGGAGGAGTCGGTGCGTCCACAGCCCAAAGGGAGGCAAGACGGGGCTTCCACAGCCCTTGGACCCAAGCCACCAGCAGAGGGAAAATGCCTGCTGGTTCAGCCCCAAGAGCCGGAAGGGGAGGGGTTACAGGCTCAACCCCCTGAAAATTTTTGGGGGGGAGAAGGGCAGGATGCTGGTGTCCCCCAGCAGCCTCTCGCTATGCTGCTGAAGGCAGCACGGCGCGCACATGCCCAGCCGCCACAGCAGAGGGAGCCAGCACCGTCAGGAGCAGAGGAGCTGGAGCTGCCTCTGCCTCCACCACCACCAGGAGCAGAGGAGCTGGAGCTGCCTCTGCCTCCACCACCGCCAGGAGCAGAGGAGCTGGAGCTGCCTCTGCCTCCACCACCACCAGGAGCAGAGGAGCTGGAGCTGCCACTGCCTCCACCACCGCCAGGAGCAGAGGAGCTGCCTCCGCCACCTCCACCGCTTCCTCCACTAGGAGCAGAGGAGCAGGAGCTGCCTCTGCCTCCACCACCACCAGGAGCAGAGGAGCAGGAGCTGCCACTGCCTCCACCACCGCCAGGAGCAGAGGAGCAGGAGCTGCCTCTGCCTCCACCACCGCCAGGAGCAGAGGAGCAGGAGCTGCCTCTGCCTCCACCACCGCCAGGAGCAGAGGAGCAGGAGCTGCCTCTGCCTCCACCACTTCCAGGAGCAGAGGAGCAGGAGCTGCCTCTGCCTCCACCACCGCCAGGAGCAGAGGAGCAGGAGCTGCCTCTGCCTCCACCACTTCCAGGAGCAGAGGAGCAGGAGCTGCCTCTGCCTCCACCACCTCCAGGAGCAGAGGAGAAGGAGCTGCCTCTGCCTCCACCACCTCCAGGAGCAGAGGAGCAGGAGCTGCCTCTGCTGCCCGTACCTCCGCAGGGAGTACGGTGGCCGGAGCCCCAGAAAGGGGAGCTGCCGGCCACGAAGAAGGGGGAGGAGGTCTGGAGACCACTTTCCCCAGCAGCAGTTTCGCTGCAGGAGTTCTTGTGGCCGGAGCCCCACAGGAGGGAGCTGCCGGCTACGAAGAAGGGGGAGGTCGGGGGACCACCTGCCCCCGCAGCTTTTTCGCTGCAGGACGGGACCAACAGGCTGTCAGCCGTGCCACTACCGGCAGGGGTGCTGACAGCATTGCCAGCCAAGGGCCCACTGAAGCCTCCCTTCCCAGCCCGAGACTTTGTCCTGGACTGCTGGGTTTTTAAGGGGGGAGGTGGCCGTTGAGGCCATGTGTGCTGCGCACAAGGGGGGGTATATGTGGCAAAGTGCCCCGCCCCTGTGTGCATTTGTGTGTTTTGTGTATGTATGCGTGCGTATGTTAATGTTGGTGTATAGATTGGTACACAGGATATAAACGGGTCTGTGTTTCACGTATATTTAAAAAGTGTAGATTTGTATGTAGGCACGAGGAGGGCACAAATCACTTCACGTGCTGGTTAAATGTAATATGTGAGCACGGGGTTGCACAGAATTAATTCACGTGCTGGGATTCAAGTGAATAATTAATTAGTAATTGAATCCCAGCACAACAGTATAAATAGGCACATTTTTAGTCAGTCAGGGTTGGGTGTTCGGAAGAGGAGAACGGGTGAGAGAGAGAGGAGAGTTAAAATAAGTAAGATCGTAAACGTAAAGTGTTTGTTCTCACCGTGTCTGTTTGTCTGTCCGTGCACCGTTTGTTTAGTGTTAGTCCGTTTTGTATGTCTGTTTATTTTGGCGCAAGTGCCGTGTCCTGTTTTTGTACTGTTTACAACCCTTTTATTTGTTAATAAACGCTGAGTGCAGCCATTGCACTCAGCTCATCACCATCACCGTCTGTCTGTGTTTGAATTCCTTCCTGCTTCCGGTCTGACGCCACCCACTCTGGCCGTCTTTGTGACAGGCCCTCAATTATAGGAGGCTGTGTGGTCCAGTGGTTAAAGAAATGGGCTTGTAACCAGGAGATCTCCAGTTCAAATCCCAGCTCAGCCACTGACTCATTGTGTGACCCTGAGCAAGTCACTTAACCTCCTTGTGCTCCGTCTTTCGGGTGAGACGTTGTTGTAAGTGATTCTGCAGTTGATGCATAGTTCACACACCCTAGTCTTGTATCTTGTAAAGTGCTTTGTGATGATGGTCCACTATGAAAGGTTCTATATAAAAATAAAGATTATTATTATTATTATTATTATTATTATTATTATTATTATTATTAAAAGTCTATAGTAAAAGCACTTTCTGACTGTCTCACTCTGGCTGGCAGTCTTTTTTGATTCATATGATTTGCTGTATGACTCCCAGATGAAATGCTAATTGAATTCACCACTGTGGACTTACAGTGCTCTCTAGGCCTTTTCTTCTCTGAGTAAATCCTTAAACTACTGAAACGGTGCTATGACTGCTGTCAAATTGTGTCGTGTCATCCCACCCCCCCAACCTTCAACCCCCCCCCCCCCCCCCCATAAAACACATCAACACTCTACAATGAATGGCCCTTTATTTTCAGGGTGCAGAAGAAAAGGTAGCTTACTTACTAAAAATTATTATAGGCAGTATTTGGGGGAATAGCAGACCATTTTCTTCTGTAATTGTGTTTATCTTCAATTGAATAAAGTCTGCAGCTTCTAGAGTAGTTGTTCTAAAGTCCCACAAGCCCGGCAGTGCCCTGTAACTTGAGCACATTTTACACATTTGGCAAGCTTAACTCTGGACTTTTGCGTATTACCTAATGTTTCCATTTGGAGTTACTGTTACAGTTCCATAATAACACCTTTCACTGGGAGCCCATTGGAGGACCGGCACAGCTCTTTCGGTGACATGTAGGCAGACTGCCTTAACTAACACACTTTCAATATACATTGTATCCCAATGCAAGCAGAGGTGCTCTGTTTGCAGTCATTAGGTCTGATGACAGTCGTAATGCTGACCATTGTTTGTAGAAAGGGTCTATTGTCAAAGCCTCCATATCTGCTGATTAAGGTCCATGGAATGATCCCTCTCTGAGCCTAGCCCGGGGGAACAGCTTAGCTAAGATTGTGTAGGAATTTCCTGATTCAATGACAAAATCCAAGTGCTCTCGTAAATTTGACTGGGTGTAACAATTTCTGAATGTACTACTATTTTTAACGAAAGGTATACAATTCCCAAACCATGCCACTGCCTGCTGAACTTGATCACTGCATACTAAGTCTAACCATTTTTCAGCTGAGAATGTGATCATGGGTTTTACAATATTTTAATTTATGTGATACAATGTCTTTATGGATTCTAACCCCCGCAGTCAAGACAAAGTTAAAAGCTCTGTAGCTGCTTTTGGAAACACTCTCTTTTGTAGAGTGGTTAAGATAACCCTTAGGGAGTGTTTTGTTGCTGGTTTTGTGCCGGACCTACACTTTGGGTGTGACACAGGTTCTGATTAATGCTTTTAATTTCCACTTACCTGAAGAAAAGACCTCTGAGGTTTATCTAATAATGAACATTAACTCTTCAAATGCAGTTTACAAATAATTTGATAAAATGTGAATAAAATACTCCATTCTCATTCTCATAGACAATTATATTATTAAGCTGTGTTTATGAACCTAGCAAGACCAGGCTATGCATAGATATAGAACATGTTCAAATTAATGTTAATGTATTTATTTATGCTGTATTAATATTTCAAGACAGTCAGGAATAAGTTGTTCAGCAACTTTGAGCACATGGTGTTTTTGCCAACATTCAATACATCACAGGAGTTTTTATTATTATTATTATTATTATTATTATTATTGAAAAAAGGCATTTAGCTTCTCTGTTTGAATTAGACTTAATAAAGTTTTTTTTTTTTTATCCTGCTTTGTTGTTAAAACATAGGCATTCAGTTGTAATGGATTTCTGGGTTCCCAAAATTACGTTTGATTGCTGTTTGTTAAATTGTATTTTATACTGTATAAGTGATTTCCACTGCTCTAGGTGGACTGCAGTATCCCGTGCTGTCTGTTTTAATTTGATGATACATTCATGAACTGTAATTACAGTAACAGGTCGAGTTTAAGGTCATCAACCCTTTTTTTCCACATGAAATTGTGTATTTTAAAGAATGTGTAACTGAAAGTGAATAATACTTCCTTTCCCTTTTAAACACATTTTTTAAAGCTTCCAGTAAATTGAGTTCCAGTAGTGCAATAACTTTAAGTTCTTCGTCATCTCAACTCCTACATCCTCAAGTGAATGCATGGCTTACAAACTAGCTTTTTAACAAGACTTCCACCCAATTTACTTCATAGCATCAAAGGACCTCACACCTCATTTGAATGCCTTTAAAGAGGTATAACAATAATGACATTGCGGTTCCTATCAATGTCCCATTCTGTTTTTCTCAGTAATTGTATTTCCACCTTGTTTCAATTCATGTCTTAGTTGGTATCCTGCTTAGCGCTGACCAGAAGCAACTATTTACAAAGGAATGCCCTATATAATAAAATTAAAAGGGCTCCATTTGCATGTCTGTGGTAGGTAGTTTTAACAATCAAGAAGGGCCATAAATGTTCAGAAAAAGCTTATTATTTTAAATTATTTAAAGTTACATTCGTCAATATCTGAAGGAAAACAGTATTTTAATTGACTATTCTCCAAACGTTATAAATATCTTGATTGAGACGTTAATAATTAATGATTTTGAAAACAGAAATAACAATGATCAAGTTTAAAATTGGGACGTTTGAAACAAACAAACAATAAATATTATTTTAATATAAATGCAGTAATCATTCTTTATATTAATAATTGGTAGAACTAAACAATGGCCTATATTTTCTACTATGGGAAAATTGCAGGTAAATTACCCAATTCCATATAGGATATACTGTATGGGCAATTTGCTCACTGTGGAAAACAGGGCCCAATAAGTAAATGCAACATTGACTTATTATATGACAAGTTGATTTTCTCTGCCATTCATTTACATTGGGATTCCAAATCCTGTTATCCTGCGATAAAACAAAACAGTAAAGTTGGTATAAACAAGTGTAATAAACAATCCATTGACAGCATAGCAAAAGCAGTCAGCAAACCAAATTAACGATTCAGTTGACGTTAAACACAGAGCGAAAGAGGCATGTGACTTTTTATTAAAAACCAGTGCCTTAAACAAGGAAATACTAAAGCACTTATATTATTGATGTACCTAGAGGATATGTTGCATGCTCCTTGACTCCTTTAACCACTGGAGACGAGGCGCAGCCCATCTGGATCGTCGGGTACCTGACCAGCAGAGGTCGCTGAAGTGCGATGAGGTGAACCGCCCCCAGCCTTCCCTCCCTCATCTCGCAGGAACGCAAAGACTTCACAAGCCAGTGCTTGTTACTTAAGCCAGTGGGGACCCCAATGTGGAAAAAACATGCTTTTCTTGTTTCAAAACAAAATATAGTGCAGAAATAAAGAAGAATGCCAAGATCACAGAGTGGCTCACCCGGTAAAAGCACAGCAGTGTGGTGCGCAGGGTGAGTCATCCAGTCAGCGGAGCATAGGTTCAGGGAGGTAAAACCAGCACAGACTGGTTCTCCTCATCTTGCCAGGTGCCTGGTAAACTTACCTGGGGATGGCCTTTTACCTCCAGAAGAAATTGGCTTGTTCGTGGGATCGGAGGATGCCCACTGAAACTTCAATTCTCTTGAGCTATGTGGAGTATTTCTGCAATCAGGGAACAACATTGGGAAGATATGGGGGGTGGGGATAAAAGACCAAAACATGTATTGTAGTATGCACATATGTCAGACATGTTTGGACCATAGATTGATTTAACAAAAAAAAAAAAAAAAAAAAAACATACAGGGCCTCATTTACTAAGTGGTGGTAATTTGGCCATAATTGCGGGAGGAACATTGAAATGACTGCACATGGTATTTCCCAAAGTATCACACCCGATTTGCTAACTAATGAGAAGCAAAAATAACCGTCAGAAAAATTCTAATTAGCATACAAACTGTGCGTGACAACAGGTCTGAAGTTGCGCACGGTATTTATTCTATTGACAACACGTGAAGGAGCTTACTTACTGGTGGCGGCACGGATAAAAAATATGAGAGACAGATACAAGAAAATATGCTGAAATAATTTTGTTATTTCATATATATATATATATATATATATATATTTCAACATTAAATAATTAAAGTACTATATATGTATTTGTATGTTTTCAATCAGTTTATGTTTAGGTTTAGTAAAAATATTGATGGCCTAATAAATATGAGGACATATTAAAATAACATTAATGTGTTCCCTCTACACATTTCATTATGTAAAAATATAGATATGTACAATAGGCTTAAACAGTGCAGTAGTAAAATCAAATGAATACCTAGCAGGTTTTTTTTTTTTTTTTTTAGTTTATCCTACATGTAATACAAAACAAACCATATTGTTGCGTTGTAGGCTTCACATTGTTATAGGACACGTAGATAATACAATAGTATTTTAAATTGAATTTAAGCATATTATCTTTTATCTATCTCTCATATTTTTCATCTTAGTCTACCTACAATTAGCCCAAAGTAAATCACAGTGTCGCATTAACACTTTCTGGCTAGAACCTTAAATATCTGCCATTTCAAATCGGTACACAGCTTCTGCTGCCTATGCTCTCCACTTTGCGGCAGCATTCAGTCGGCAGAATTTTTGCTTTCTTTTTTTGCGCACGGTACAATAAACGCTTAGTAAATGTGGCCCACAGTATCAAGCTTAATATATTACAGTCAGTTATTGATAGGGGACATTAGGGCTTTTTTAAAAATCAGTTTGAATGTATACTGTAGTTAGAGGCAGCTGTTGCTGGTGTATCCTTTATAATGGAGTAGATTTGCTTCATTGTCTACACTGCCTCATGGTTTTTTTGAATAATTAGAAAGAGAATGACTTCCTGTGACCATGGATTGGCGACTTTCAAATGAAAGTGGAGGCTGTTTGTTAAATAAACAGCTGATAGGCAGTGACTAGATTGAAAACAGTTGCATGTTTTGCTTTGTTTTTTATATCATTGACATGCAAATTACAGTGTAAAAGACATTGCTAATTTAGGTCAGTAATGGCTGGGAAGAGTTTACTGTGACAGTCATTTAACAAACCACATCCATTTCAGTTGTACTCTACTGTGAACTTGTTGTTTAATTTGAAACAGTGTGTGAAATGCAGTTAGTTTATTTGAGTAGACTATAAAAGCAAAATATTGTATTTCTTCTTTGGCATATTTTTTTGTACTTTTCTTAGTATACATGTAATATCTCTTTTTTCCCCATTGAAGTCCTGCTTGTTTCTAGGTTATTTGAGACAAAAGCAGTTCACAGAACAATTCCTTCTTTCTACAGACACACAATTTTAAATGGTAAGATGTGTTTCAAACAAGGCAATGCTCAAAGGCTGAGCCTTTTCTAATTCATTGTTTATTAAAACTAATGAATGTGAGATTTCTTATTTAGATTTGAACTATTACAACCCTAATCCCCAACTATCACAACACCAGAAAGGAGTAGAAAGTATGTTTTACTAAATAAAATAATAATAATAATAATAATAATAATAATAATAATAATAATAATAATAATAATAATAATTTAAAACAAATCTTAAATCGGAGACTCATCCAGTCGATAAAGACAGCCCCCTGACACAGACATTTGAATAATTCATATTTTATTGATTATGTGATGTACAGCTATGAATAATTGTCTCAAACATGTTTGGTTTGAGGGTCCATCACCTGGCGTGGTGGACAAGGCAGTAGACACCCCATAACATAGTATCACCAAGGGGTTGCTACAAGGGTTGAGCTGGGGGAGGCTGGGAGAGGCTGAGGGATATGAATGAATCAAAGGGTAGCAGAATAAGTTGCCTAAGAGTAAGTTTATAAAGTTATATCTATTAAACTCTGATAGGCCAGTTGGATGACATAATGTGTTTAGAGGTGGAGATGGAGTCGGAGGTGGAGTCGGAGGTGGAGGTGAAGGTGGAGGAGGTGGAGGTGAAGGTGGAGGTTGAAGGGAAGGTGGAGGTGAAGGTGGAGGAGGTGGAGGTGAAGGTGGAGGTTGAAGTGAAGGTGGAGGTGAAGGTCGGGGTGAAGGTGGAGGTGGAGGTGAAGGTGAAGGAGGAGGTGGAGGTGATGGTGAAGGAGGTCCACTATGAAAGGCGCTATATAAAAATAAAGATATTATATTATTATTAAGGTGGAGGTGGAGGTGGAGGTGGAAGGGAAGGGAAGGTAAAGGTGGAGGTGAAGGTGGAGATAGAAGGGAAGGTGGAGGTGGAGATGGAGGTGGAGGTGGAAATAGAAGGGGAGGTGGAAGGTGAAGGTAAAGGTGGAGGTGGAGGTGGAGATAGAAGGGGAGGTGGAGGTGGAGGTGGAAGGGAAGGGGAAGGTGAAGGTGAAGGTGGAGGTGGAGGTGGAGATAGAAGGGGAGGTGGAGGTGGAAGGTGAAGGTAAAGGTGGAGGTGGAGATAGAACGGGAGGTGGAGGTGGAGGTGGAAGGGAAGGTGGAGATAGAAGTGGAGGTGGAGGTGGAAAGGAAGGGGAAGGTGGAGGTGGAGGTGGAAGTGGAGATAGAAGGGGAGGTGGAGGTGGAAGGGAAGGGGAAGGTGAAGGTGGAGGTGGAGGTGGAGGTGGAGATAGAAGGGGAGGTGGAGGTGGAGATAGAAGGGGAGGTGGAGGTGGAGATAGAAGGGGAGGTGGAGGTGGAGGTGGAGGTGGAGATAGAAGGGGAGGTGGAGGTGGAAGGGAAGGGGAAGGTGGAGGTGGAGGTGGAAGTGGAGGTGGAGATAGAAGGGGAGGTGGAGGTGGAGGTGGAGGTGGAGATAGAAGGGGAGGTGGAGGTGGAAGGGAAGGGGAAGGTGAAGGTGGAGGTGGAGGTGGAGATAGAAGGGGAGGTGGAGGTGGAGGTGGAGATAGAAGGGGAGGTGGAGGTGGAGGTGGAAGGGAAGGGGAAGGTGGAGGTGGAGGTGGAAGTGGAAGTGGAGGTGGAGGTGGAAGTGGAGATAGAAGGGGAGGTGGAGGTGGAGGTGGAAGGTGAAGGTAAAGGTGGAGGTAGAGGTGGAGATAGAAGGGGAGGTGGAGGTGGAGGTGGAAGGGAAGGTGAAGGTGGAGGTGGAGGTGGAGATAGAAGGGGAGGTGGAGGTGGAGGTGGAAGGGAAGGGGAAGGTGAAGGTGGAGGTGGAGATAGAAGGGGAGGTGGAGGTGGAAGGGAAGGGAAAGGTGGAGGTGGAAGTGGAGGTGGAGATAGAAGGGGAGGTGGAGGTGGAGGTGGAAGTGGAGATAGAAGGGGAGGTGGAGGTGGAAGTGGAAGGGAAGGGGAAGGTGGAGGTGGAAGTGGAGGTGGAGGTGGAGATAGAAGCGGAGGTGGAGGTGGAGGTGGAAGGGAAGGGGAAGGTGGAGGTGGAAGTGGAGGTGGAGGTGGAGATAGAAGGGGAGGTGGAGGTGGAGGTGGAAGGGAAGGGAAGGGGAAGGTGGAGGTGGAAGTGGAGGTGGAGGTGGAGATAGAAGGGGAGGTGGAGGTGGAGGTGGAAGGGAAGGGGAAGGTGGAGGTGGAAGTGGAAGTGGAGGTGGAGATAGAAGGGGAGGTGGAGGTGGAGGTGGAGGTGGAAGGGAAGGGGAAGGTGGAAGTGGAAGTGGAGGTGGCCACTATCATTGTTGAAGACATTAGCTAAACATCTGTCAAATTGACTTAGTTTTGTATAAATTTTACCTCCTATACTTAATCATATATAGTCTTGCTTCAGAACCCAGTCAGCACCAATAGCTGTAAGATGGGGCTTTGTGTTTCACATTGTCTTATCGTGTGTTACTTGTTACTTAAAAATATGCAGAAATTACGCATTACAGACTGTATGGCTAAGGGCTATAACTGTATTTTGCTTGCTCTAATTGTAAAAAAAAAGTTAGAAGAGCCCAAGCTGTAGAGTGCTTTAAACCACCAGCAACCACAATTTGCATAAGCCCCTGCAGCCGGAACCAGTACCATGCTGTGTTTATAGGCCTGATCTCTACTCTGCTGCACATCCATTAAGATGAGTGACCTCACGAATCAGGCAGAACTTATCTGGGTGACGTGGTTCCAATAAACACAGAGGCTCTCAACCATGTCTTAAGCATGCACGTCACAAGGATCAAATGGGACAACTTTTTGCCTGTTTCTCCCTGATTTATTATTTCGTGCTGGTGGCTTAAAGTGGTTGTAGGTAACAATAATTCCATAGAACTTACCTGTCGAGCATTTCTATTTTATATGTGTAGTTTTGAAAGAAGCACATGTTGTGTATTTTCATTTAAAATAAATACGTGTTTGGTACTGGTCAAAGAAAAAAGTTATCAATTTGCCTTTCTTTCATGTGTTATGTTACTGCTACATTTCCTAGTTATTTTAACCCCAGTCTTCAGGGTGAAAGCATGTCTCTGGGTGAAAAACATATCAGTCATTAGAGGAAACAACTGCTTGGTTAATAACATGAATCAGGGTTTCATTCTCCAAGTGAAATATCAAAAGATTAAGATTATCTACATGTAAGACTTGCAAACAGAGCTTTCCTTATCAAGATATTTTGATTTTTAAATGCATGTTTATTAGAACGTTCTTTTTACAAAACTGCCTATTAGAGAGCTATATAGTGAATGGAAGAGCACAATAGGTGAGATTCATGGAATTATTTTGTCAGTCACAACCACTTTAAAATGTTTTTTCAAAGTAATTTAAAGTTTAAAGGCTCAGGGGGGGAGGGAAAATAATTGTGATTTAATAATATCATAATCATTTCCATGTCAAAATTGCAAAAAAAGAATACATTAAAAGTTACTTGAACCTCAGGACAAACCTATCAAATGTGTGATATTCACTGTGTAGTTGGATTTGGAAGATGCTGGTATTATTTTTTTTTATTAAATGATTTGATATTTTAGTGAAAATGTTACATTTGAAATAGGCCAACATCCTGACTGACTAGTATTTTTTTATACTTAAATAAATATTTGTCTTTCAGTGTAAATAAAATTGCAGGAAAAGCATCTATGTTGACTTGGCTTGATTACAGAGTACATGCATTTAGTTACCTTTTGAAGACACCTTCCTTATTTAAATTGCATATATATATATATATATATATATATATATATATATATATATATATATATATATATATATATTTATATTTATATTTAGCTCAAAGAGCCAGCTGCCCAATGTTTCGATATGTTGTACATATCTTTCTCAAGGGAGCCTGTGTTTGAATCAAAACATTGGAGGTATTTATAGGTTTTTGACGGCATGACAACTACTTGTTATTGTTTATTCTTACATGATGTAATGGTGTTCTATATATTGTGACATCATTTTTACTTCTATCTTTGAATCTGTATTAATTCTAATTAACACTACTTTATATAAACTTATATTTTTATTATATCATGCAATGCTGGCTCTGAGGATCAGTCTAGATTTGGCCTCCCCAGCGCATCAGCATGCACAACTTTTGAATGAATTTTGTTTATTTATTGAAATGTTATATATTTATTGAAGTTAAGTAGTTCATTCTTTTCTGTTGAGTCCCGCTGGCATAATCGTGTTCAGTCTATTTATCCATTTACTTTCTTTTATTCTTCTATATGTCGCATTGTCTAATTTGAGCTGTTCTAATACTACAAACTTTACATCATTTATGTCATGTCCCTGACTGGTGAAGTGCTGTACTATTGGTTCATTCATTTTTTTATTTCTAATTAATGAAAGGTGGTTCTGAATTCTTTTATATAAAGTAGTTCCAGTCTCTCCAACATATTTGATTTCATCACATTTTTCACAGGCTATTCCATAAACAACATTGCTATTTTTACAGTAGGTATTATTTTTTAGTGGATATGTGGTGTTCTTATGTTTAATAATATTTTTACTTTTGTCTATGTATTTACACACTTTACATCTACTAGTGCACATGTTCGTAGAACCTATTTTGTCAATTATTCTTTTATGTTTACTGTGAACTAAAATATCACCTAAATTAGCTTCTCTTTTGAATGCTACAACTGGGGCCTTAAGAAATACTTTTTTTAATTTTTCTGAATTATGTAGAATCCGCAAGTGTTTCCAAACTATTTTAGAAATATTGGGCAAAAGTTTAGAGTAAGTCATTATTAATGGGACTCTTTTGACCTTTTTATCTCTATTTTTATAATCTAGTAGATCATCTCTTTTTAGTTTATCCACTTTTCTTAACTCCGTCTCTATAATTCTTTCTTTGTATCCTCTTTTTTTAAGATTTGTTTTTAATACATTTCTTTGTTTTACATAGTCACTTTCTTTTGAGCATATTCTTTGTATTCTTATTCCTAGACCCTTTGGGATTGCCCTTTTAGTGTGTATCGGATGTGCAGAGGACATGTGTAAATACTGGTGCATGTCAGTAGGTTTACAGAAGAGGTCAGTCTCAATTGAACCTTCTTCAAGTTTTACTATGGTATCCATCGAAGGTCCACCTTAATATTACTGTGTATTTCATTTGCCATTTTATGAAACTGGAAAAGAGATTCTTCTCCATGTGTCCAAACCCCAAAAATATCATCTACAAACTGAATGTATTCTAAAGGTTCTCTTTCCGATTTTCTAAGTAATTGTTCTTCCCATTTCCCCATGTATGTACTGGCAAAATGCATTCCTAATTTAGATCCTATTGCTGTACCATCGTTTTGTTTGTAATTCTTATCAACAAATGTAAAATAACTGTTTTCTAAAACTATGTTGATCATGTTCAGTACCTCTGCTGTAGGTATTGATTTATCTAGTCTATTATCTAGTGCTTTTTGACAAGCTTCTAAAGTTTCTTTACGAGGGACACTTGGGTACAAAGATTTTACATCCATGCAAAATAAAATTGTATTCTCTGGAAGGTTGTGTTTTATTGATTCAAGTCTTTTTAAAAATTGTGTTGTATCCTTAACATAGCTTGGTAATTTCTCAACGTGCAACCTAATATATATATATTGTAACAGGGCAAGGAGCCCCTGTTTATTTTTAGAACGGGGTGGGTGTGTGTCAGGAGCGAGAGCAGAGAGAGCGAGAGGAGCGAGAGAAAACAAAACTTAAAAATGAATCCCAAAGGATCAGTGAAGGCTCTTGCCCAGCCTGATCGTATTGTTTGTGTTCGAGATTTTGTTTTTGTTTGAACTTTTATTTTGTTGTGTGAGCACTGTGTTTTGTGTTTAAAATATTTATAAAAAATATTTATTTTATTTTTGTATTATTTAAATAAACAGCGCCGCCGCGTCTCTTTATTTTGATCTGCAGTTACCTGTGTGTGTTCTTCCTGCATCTGGCCTGACGTCACATCTCAGCCACCCTGTCACACACACATATTATATATATATATGTATATATATATATATATATATTTAGAATACAAAGTACAGTAGACCTGAATATATTTAGTGTAAAGCAAATTTGCTTTTATAGTGTTTTTCCCAAGGTCATTGTTGTATGGTCAACTGCTATTTTAAATTATACACATATTTGTTTTTTCTTATAAATTTAGTAACTGGCAATTGTTTTTATCATTTTCTCCCCAATTTGGAATAGCCCATTAGTTTTAGGCTCAGCTCACTGCTACCACCCCCACGCTGACTTGGGAGCGGCGAAGATGAACACACGCTGTCCTCCGAAGCATGTGCCATCAGCAGACCACTTCTTTTATACACTGTAGGCCCACCATGCAGCCACCTCAAAGCTACAGCGTTGGAGGACAACGCAGCTCTGGGCAGCTTACAGGGTTTAGGGTTTAGGGGATATATTATTATAGTCCATTATATCATTATATTATCGTGACACTTCATCTAAGATTAGAGATAAGCAGGTTGTCATAATATTATAGGGTGTCAAATAATATCTACAGGCCCTTTAATTAAAAAAAATAATTAGTTACAGCAAATTAGTTACAGCAAATCAGGACATATTTAGATGAAATAAGTGGGAGTGCAATTCCAGGTAAATTCTTACTTAAAAAAAAAATACAAAAACGAATGCAAGGGAATGACAGAACTTAAAGGACCTGGCAAATCACAGAAATGTTTTAAGGACTGTGGTTGAATGGTCCGTCAGCATGTGTTTTTTCAGTTTTTCTCAAGTTAGTTTGCCAGAAACACACAGAGAATGTGCTAGCATACTCCACTTATCTGCAAGTTGCTTAGATGAATACAATTTTTACCTAAAAAATGTTCTTGTGCACCAGACCCCTTTATATACAATATAATGTTATTTACTGTACTCTGGACAGCTTCATATCATATTTAGCATTTTTCATTTTTCCACAAACAGTGTGAACCATATACAGGATATAACCAGGTTGTTTAGTTTTTCTTTTTTATTAACACATGTCTTTCTTTTTGCGGTTTGTTTCAGTCTTGTAATCCAGTGACTCCTGCCGATCAGGGTCAGAATTGGATTCCTGTTAGTTTCTATGAATGCAGGTCATTAATTTAATGATAAACCCAAGAACAATGTGATCGTGACCTGAAGACTTTTGTATCAGCAGGGTCAGAGTTCATATCCCATGCAGACTGATCGAATGTGAACTAATGATCCCTGGCTACAGAGGACCAGCAGTTCAGAACACTAGATTTGAATCAGAATACCAAATCAGATCATTGAATTCAGAAGCACACTGATTTCCTTGTTGCTTTGCATAATGAAAAGCACTGTAACAGTTACAGAAAAATACTTGTTTTGTTAAATATTGTGTTGTTCTGTTTCAGGATACATACACTGGTAATAATTTATATTTCATAATGTAATTACTTGTTTCTCGGCTTGCATTTATAAACAGTCAGTGTGCAGTCAAAGTGTTTGAGGATTTTAGTGGAGTACTGTTGTGTTTGCAGGTTTTTTACAGATGGTGGCAGTTTTCTCTTTTGCTTATTCATTGTTCCAATCAGGCTTGTTTTTTTCTTCTGCAACTCTTTTGCCAATTGCAATTAAGTAAAAAAATTGGTAACATTCCTCCCTAAATAGGGTCCAAAAGTGCCACGTTTTCACCCAGTCTTTGTCCAGCTGGGAAAGTCTCATCCTGTCCCAAGTAGAGGTAACCATTTACCAAATATTTGGACTGGACGTCCGCAGCCAGCCCAAACCTGATACCAAATTTGTCTGGTTTATTAGTCCAGCAACACCTTGCTTTTGTTGGGGAAAGCTGCTCTTCCACTGTAATATTCTGTCCCGGTTTGTAGCAGAGAATGCTATTGTCAATGAAGCAGGTCCAAATTTCAGATGCCAGGGCACAAACTGTACAGTGACAGGCTTCTGGCATATGCTAATGCAATGAAAGCTTCTAATTCCTCCAAGGGCATTGACCAGGGATCATCGTGTAGTTGTTGGTGGGCTTCTGCTTCAGTGCAATGTTGTATGTGGTGAAGCGTATCAATGTCAATCAATAGGCGAAAAGCACTTAATGCGCTCTCATCAATGTTGCGTTTTGCATATGCCGTGGGCCCTGAAACTTCCCTCAAAATATTATGTTCATCCCTTCAACCTGCAGCTTCAACACCAGGATTTATAGTGGTCCAAACAGTGCCATCATTACCAGCCTCTTGAGTGCCAGGTGGTGCTGGCATTACCGCTGGAGAAGCGTTTGCCTCAGGTGAAGTAGCGGCTGGATCAGGTGCAGGGGCTGCCACAGGATTGCTTCTCCCACTGGATCTCCTGCATCCTCGGTGTCACTGCTACTGGAAGATTAATCTTCGCAAACCCAGTCTGCCTCAGAGCCAGATTCGTCATTGTCCGTCTCTGCTGCATCAGAATCGTTGTTTGGTAAACTTTGCAGTAATTCCAAACACTGCTTTGCTGTCATGCGTCTTCCGCGATCCATTTTCAACGTGTATTGGGGTAACAATGAATTTCTTAGAAAAAGAAGTGACTGATATAGTAACCAGAGTGCATCTAAAACATAGATCAGAGGAGAAAAATAGTGGTTCACACAGATGATAGACTATCACACAGACAGACAGCCGGACGCCGTGAGCTGTCAAGGCTGATTGATGGGCTATCAGAAGGCTCATTGAAACAATAGAAATGTCAGAAGACCGCTCACTTGAGGAATGCAGACTGATATAATCAAACTTCAATACATGGTGGCAAGTCCTGACTGATAAATACAAATAATACCGCAACATTTAATTGTTATGATATGTATCGATCAATTCCACCGCTCCTGGTCGGAATAGGTATGACGGTATTTTATCTCCCTAATTTTTGCAGCTACTTGATTCTTTCTTTGTCAGGGTAATTAGTACATCTATTTAGGAAGTCAGGAAAGCACAGCTCCACATCGTAAACACACGCACCGCAATTTAAATCTAAATTAAAAAAACAGTCAAAATGGCCGCCTTGGTCGTTCTAGTGTTAAACAGTTGCAGTTTTTAAGTTAGCTATAACATTTTATAAGTAATTTGAACTCTGCAACTGTTTAGCTGAAAACAATTAAAACAAATAACATTTTTTTAAAGGAGACCATTTTTTTAATAAATACATGCATTACAGCCAATTAGTCCAAGTTATTACCTTTCAAATGAGCCGTTGACAATCGCTCTAGAGCTTGAACCGGAGAAATTATGTTTGAAGTGGCAAGTGTCAGTGAAACTGCAGTGAACAGAGCTGAAATGTGGCTTCCAGATTTACCGTGTCAGCTAAATGTTGACTCGCCGATTTAAAAAAAAACAAATAATAAATTATAGACCGATTTTAAATGTTGAATTTACAATACGCGTTTTTAATATTTATAAATTATACCTGAAAGTACAATTTAGCTAAATCTGGACTTTTTGTGGTTAAATCTAGGAAACAATATGTGATTAAATCCGGAAAACAAACACCTGTTAAAACATAAAGTTGGGGGTAGCGCAACAAAATGTATACTAAGTAAGGGGGGCGGCTTATAAAAAGTTATATATATATATATATACAGTGCCTATAGATAGTCTACACCCCCTTGAACTTTTTTTCACATTTTGTTGTGTTAGTGCCTCAGAGTTTCATGCATTTAAATGAGGATTTTTTTAACACTTATCTACACACCATACTACACACTGTTAAGGGGAAAAAAGTTTTTATTGAGAAAAAATTTATATATTAAAAATACAAAACTGAAAGATCATAATTGGATAAGTCCACCCCCCTTAGTTAATACTTGGTGGAAGCACCTTTGGCAGCAATTACAGCTGTGAGTCTGTTGGGATAGGTCTCTACCATCTTTGCACACCTAGAATTGGCAATATTTGACCATTCTTCTTTACAAAACTGTTCAAGCTCTGTCAAGTTCCTTGGGGAGTGTTGATGGACAGCAATCTTCAAGTCATGCCACAAATTTTCGATTGGATTTCGATTGTTCCTTAGCCACTCCAGTGTAGCTTTGGCTGTGTGCTTTGGGTCATTGTCATGCTGAAAGGTGAACTTCTGTCCCAGTTGCAGCTTTCTTGCAGAGGGCAGCAGGTTTTCCTCAAGGACTTCTCTGTACTTTGCTCCATTCATTTTCCCTTCTATCCTGACAAGTGCCCCAGTCCCTGCCGATGAAAAACATCCCCATAACATGATGCTGCCACCACCATGCTTCACAGTTCTTTGGGTAATGCTCTGTGTTCAGTTTGCGCCAAACATGACGCTTTGCATTTAGGCCAAAAAGTTCCATTTTAGTTTCGTCAGACCACAAAACTTTTTGCCACATGGCTACAGAATCTCCTGAGTGTTTTTTTGCATACTTTAAATGGGATTCAAGGTGGGCTTTCTTGAGTAATTGCTTCCTTCTTGCCACCCTACCATACAGGCCAGATTTGTGGAGTGCTTGGGATATTGTTGTCACAAGCACACTTTGACTAGTCTTGGCCATAAAAGCCTGTAGCTCTTGCAAAGTTGCCATTGGCCTCTTTGTAGCCTCTCTGATCAGTTTCCTTCTTGCTCGGTCATCCAGTTTGGAGGGACGGCCTGATCTAGGCAGGATCTTGGTGGTGCCATACACATTCCACTTCTTAATAATCGTCTTGACTGTGCTCCAAGGGATATTCAAGGCCTTTGATATTTTTTATACCAATCCCCTGATCTGTGCCTTTCAACAACTTTGTCCCGGAGTTCTTTTGAAAGCGCCTTGGTGCTCATGGTTGAGTCTTTGCTTTGAAATGCACTACCCAGCAGAGGGAACCTACAGGAACTGCTGAATTTATCCTGAAATCATGTGAATCACTACAATTTAACACAGGTATCCAACCAAGTTATTTCAGTTTTTATTTTTAATTAATATTCTACACATTTCTAGAATCTTTTTTTCACTTGGAAGTTGTGGGGTAGGATGTGTAGATAAATGAAAAAAAACTATTTTAATGCATTTTAATTCCAGGCTAAAGGCAACAAAAGGTGAACATTTTGAAAGGGGGTGTAGTTGTGTAACGTTATAATATAATAACGTTCAATACAACTAAAACTAAAATATTGTCTTAAATGCAAGACAAAATTACATTTCAACCAAAACCCTAGATTCAACATTCCTATAGCAGAACAGCAGTTCTGGCTCCTCATAGTAGGCAAGTCTCCATTATACACTCCTGTCTGCTATTAACGATAGTACTAGCAGCAGCAGATCAAGTACAGGTTTTAATTGGAGGAGCCCAGAGAGTTTTTTTCATCAGAGAAGACAAGCCTCCGTTACTAACTCCTATCTGCTATAACCACACACAGTACAGTACTAGCATGACAGATGACGTAGTCTGATCCCTGGTTTTAATTGGAGGTATGGTGTTCATTTTAGGACATCCTCAGACCTCACCCCTCCTCGTGTCAATCGTCATCCCTCCTCGAGTCAATCCTCACCCCTCCTCGAGTCAATCCTCACCCCTCCTCGAGTCAATCGTCAGGCATCAGACCTCACCCCTCCTTGAGTCGATCGTCAGCCCTCCTCGAGTCAATCCTCACCTCTCCTCAAGTCAATTGTCAGACATCAGACCTCACCCCTCCTCGAGTCAATCGTCACCCCTCCACGAGTCAATCCTCAACCCTCCTCGAGTCAATCCTCACCCCTCCTTGAGATAATCCTTAACCCTCCTTGAGTCAATCCTCACCCCTCCTAGAGTCAATCGTCAGACATCAGACCTCACCCCTCCTCAAGTCAATCCTCACCCCTCCTTGAGTCAATCCTCACCCCTCCTCGAGTCGATTGTCACCCCTCCAAGAGTCAATCCTCACCCCTCCTCGAGTCAATCCTCACCCCTCCTCGAGACAATCCTTACCCCTCCTTGAGTCAATCCTCACCCCTCCTCAAGTCAATCGTCAGACATCAGACCTCACCCCTCCTCGAGTCAATCCTCACCCCTCCTCGAGTCAATTGTCACCCCTCCACGAGTCAATCCTCAACCCTCCTCGAGTCAATCCTCACCCCTCCTTGAGATAATCCTTAACCCTCCTTGAGTCAATCCTCACCCCTCCTAGAGTCAATCGTCAGACATCAGACCTCACCCCTCCTCGAGACAATCCTTACCCCTCCCTGAGTCAATCCTCACCCCTCCTCAAGTCAATCGTCAGACATCAGACCTCACCCCTCCTCGAGTCAATCCTCACCCCTCCTCGAGTCAATTGTCACCCCTCCTCGAGTCAATCCTCACCCCTCCTCAAGTCAATCCTCACCCCTCCTCGAGTCAATCCTCACCCCTCCTCGAGTCAATCGTCACCACTCCTCAAGTCAATCGTCACCCCTCCTCGAGTCAATCCTCAACACTCCACGAGTCAATCCTCAACCCTCCTCGAGTCAATCCTCACCCCTCCTCGAGTTAATCCTTACCTCTCCTTGAGTCAATCCTCACCCCTCCTAGAGTCAATCATCAGACATCAGACCTCACCCCTCCTCAAGTCAATCCTCACCCCTCCTCGAGTCAATCCTTACCCCTCCTCGAGTCAATCCTTACCCCTCCTTGAGTCAATCCTCACCCCTCCTCAAGTCAATCGTCAGACACCAGACCTCACCCCTCCTCGAGTCAATCGTCACCCCTCCATGAGTCAATCCTCACCCCTCCACGAGTCAATCCTCACCCCTCCTCGAGTCAATCCTCACCCCTCCTCGAGTCAATCCTCACCCCTCCTCGAGTCAATCATCAGACATCAGATCTCACCCCTCCTCGAGTCAATCGTCACCCCTCCATGAGTCAATCCTCACCCCTCCACGAGTCAATCCTCACCCCTCCTTGAGTCAATCCTCACCCCTCCTCAAGTCAATCGTCAGACATCAGACCTCACCCCTCCTCGAGTCAATCCTCACCCCTCCTCGAGTCAATTGTCACCCCTCCTTGAGTCGATCGTCACCCCTCCTCGAGTCAATCCTCACCCCTCCTCAAGTCAATCCTCACCCCTCCTTGAGTCAATCCTCACCCCTCCTCAAGTCAATCGTCAGACATCAGACCTTACCCCTCCTCGAGTCAATTGTCACCCCTCCAAGAGTCAATCCTCACCCCTCCTCGAGTCAATCCTCACCTCTCCTCGAGTCAATCCTTACCCCTCCTTGAGTCAGTCCTCACCCCTCCTCAAGTCAATCGTCAGACATCAGACCTCACCCCTCCTCGAGTTAATCCTCACCCCTCCTCGAGTCAATTGTCACCCCTCCTAGAGTCAATCCTCACCCCTCCTTGAGTCAATCCTCACCCCTCCTCGAGTCAATCTTCACCCCTCCTAGAGTCAATTGTCACCCCTCCTAGAGTCAATTGTCAGACATCAGACCTCACCCTAGAGTCCTGCATCGAGTCATGTACCCGCGGGTTACCCGCAAAAGCGGGTTGGGTTTCGGTCGGAATGTGAACTTTGTCACGGTTTGCGGTTCGGGTGCAGGTGCAGGTAAAAAAAAAAATGTAATTTTCAGGCCTGAATTTGAATCACCAAAAATGTTTTCTGTCCTTTCAGCGTACTCGTCTGTAACCTTTCCCAAATAACGTATTAGAAGGTAAATGTACCGGTATTTCCTGCACTAAAGCAGGAGGCGATTAGGGTGGAGTCAGCTGACTAGCAGTGTTCTCACTTGTTTGATATGTCATAAGATCCTTTTATCACGTCTGCTTGGTGATATTAAAAATGTTTGTGAACGAGGTGAAACGAAAGACAGCGCAGAGTTTATATCATGTAGTGGATAATAGTTCAAGAGGTAAATCAGAAGTGTGGAATTCTTTTGGATTCATAGCGAATGAAATTAATGAACGTGACTGAATTCTTTGCTTGTAAAATGTGTCAGGCATCAGTCCTCAAGTTTTTTTTTGGGGGGGGGGGGGGGGGAGAGTGAGGGGTTGGACAGAGTCGTCTGAATCACCCAATCAAACAGGAACAAAAAAACTCTCGGTGCTTCCATTGGATGACACAGATGTCTGTGTAGCTGCTGATTGGTGCATGCGTTTTTACTTTTATTTAGCATTTAATATGTATACTGTAAGTGTTTTTAAAAATACTTTAAAAGTTACAATGTGCAATTTCATTATTTTAATTTGTTTGGATTTAAACTGTAAGGCAAATCTTCTCAGCATACAGCATCAGACATAACTTTTTTTGTTGCTTTTTAAACAGTTTCAATGTATATTTTATTTAATTTAATTTTGTTATGCGAAGTGCTTTGTTTACGTGAAAAGCCCTATATAAAAATAAATTGATTGATTGATAACCCCGTCATTAATCATTTTTTGATTTGTGTGTTTGTGTATGGACAGCTTTGTCTGTTGCTGTATGCTGAGAAGATTTGCCTTACAGTTTAAATCCAAACAAATTCAAATAATTAAATTGCTTAATAATGTACTGAATTTATAATGCGCCTTTCATGAGATCTCAAGGCACTGTACAACAGTAACAATACAACAGACCCAGCAAAATAACATTAAAATCAACACCAATGCAATAAAAAAAATAAATTAAAAATCTTTAGTATAAATGTACGTCTTCAGGCAAGATTTAAAAACATCAAGAGGCCTCCCTTACAATGAGTGGCAGTGTGTTCCATAGGCGTGGGGCATAGCAAGAGAAAGCCCGGTCACCTATCAACCACAGCCTAGCTTTAGGAACCACGAGAAAATTTAGATCCGCTGATCGCAGGGTACGAGATGGGGCATAAACATGCAAGAGGTCTTTAAGATATTTTGGAGCCAAATCAGTGCCCTGTAGGTAAGAAGTAAAATCTTGAAATCGGCCCTGAAACTCACTGGCAGCCAATGGAGGGAGGCCAGGACTGGGGTTATATGTTCATATCCAGCGGTTCTAGTTAAAACCCGAGCTGCTGAATTCTGTACCAGTTGGAGTCTCTGAAGGACCCTGCCAGACACCCTAGTCAACAGACCATTACAATAATCAATGCGTGTGGAAATAAAAGCGTGAACCAGCTTCTCTGCATCTGAGATGGATAGAGACGGTCTTAAACGTGCAATATTGCACAAATGAAAGAATGAAATGTTCGTGATGTAACATGAAAGTCAAAAGACAAAGCAGAGTCAAAAATTACACCTAGATTTTTTGCTGTAGCTGTAGAATTTATTTCCACACCATCAATTAATAAGCTGACGCTATTGGCTTTGCGAAGCTGTTTTGAGGAGCCAATTAACATCACCTCAGTTTTATCACAATTTAGCTGCAAGAAATGTTGTTGCATCTATATTTTGATTTCTGACAAACAGTCATGTAGAACAGAAACATCCAGTCCTGCTCCAGGTTTAGTCTGCAGATATATTTGTGTGTCATCAGCATAACAATGAAAACGTATTCCATGACGACGAATGATCTGACCAAGGGGACTAATGTAAATACTGAAAAGGAGGTCCCAAAACAGAACCCTGAGGGACACCAGCTAACACATGCATTTTTTACAGATTTAAAACTCCCCATTTCTACAACCTCTTCTCTGTCAGAAAGATAGGATCTAAAACACTGAAAAACCATACCAGAGATGCCTCAAATTCTCAAGGCGACTCAGCAATACCTCATGGTTGACCGTGTCAAATGCTGCACTCAAATCCAAAAGGACGAGAATATTTATTAGACCTGAATCCGGCGCCATCAGAAGGTCATTAACAACCTTAAGCAGCGCTGTCTCTGTACTGTGTTTAGCTCTGAAGCCTGACTGAAATAATTCATACAGGTCCTTGGATGCAAGATAGTTTTGGAGTTGATGTGCCACGACTTGCTCAAGGAGTTTTGACAAGAAAGGTAAATTAGAGATTGGCCTGTAATTATTAGGCACATCTGAATCCAAGTTTTTTTTTAACAAGGGTGTGACAGCAGCAATTTTAAAAGAATTTGGAACATCTCCAGATCTAAGTGAATCATTGAGAATACTCAAATGGACAGAGAGCTGGGAAAATGGATTTAAGCAGAGCAGCTGGAATTGGGTCAAGGGAACAGGTAGAAGATTTAGATTTAGTAACTAACAGATTTATATTAAAAGGGGAGACATCGACAAAGTCAGAGAAGGTAGACCCATGTAAGTGAGAGAATTGATTACTTGAGCTAGAGGGGAGGAGAGTAACTGATTTCTAATGTTTGCACTTTTGTTCCTAAAAAATTGAGTAAATACATTACACTGCTCTGTAGAAGCAAAATATCAGTGTGTCATTATATAACTCTACTGCACTCTCCAAGGAAGAATACTGAACTGCACACAGAGAGGCGTTAATAGCCTCAGACTGCAGCCGAGTCCACTGACCTCAAATTACGAATGTAATAGTGCACTTATTATTAAAAGGAGCTATAGGGATTTGCAAATCCAGTAAGTGATCTGAAATGCCCAACTCATGTACTTACAAATTGAAAACTGTCAAGTCAAATGAATTTACAAGATCTAATATGTGACCGCGGTTATGGGTGGGAACATTCACATGTTGAACTAAATCAAAACAGTTCAATAAAGACTTGAACAATTTTTGACTAAGAATAGGTGACCTTGGAATACTGCGCATGAAAAATCAACACCAGGGCGCTGAATTTGAGTGGGTCTATGGCAAGATAGAATTGTAGTAGCTGTAGTAATTAAGTTATAATTACCATAAACAAATCCACGACGAGAGCCTCTTTGATGATAAGGCAGTCTGCGCAGGATCCCGAGACTACGACAAGAGTTTTTTTTTAACTCATTCAAAAACACTGGGGAGGGATTTATACGTAGATCTAAAAACTTAATAGTAGAATAAGTAGCCATCCTAAAACAACAGACACACATATAAGGTATCAGAATATAATGTCACATATACTTCAAAGTACAAAGTCTGCAAGAAGACTCTCAGGCAAACAATATCCAGAAGCGATAAAAATCCAGAAGTGATGAAGCAAGTCAGCCACAGCAAGCAGAAAATGCTGTCCCCTCCCATCCGGGCACAAGCAGCAGACACAGCCAAGACAGAGCAAAGATCCCCAAATGTCCAGGCTTCAAAACACCCCGCAGACACAGCCGACAGCAAAGCCGGAACCGAATCCCAGATCAGCCAGGTGAGCAATGCACAGAGAAGCAGCCTCCCTAGTGTACAGACTCGAAAATACCCTCCCAGTTGCAGCCGACAAAAAACGCAGAAACTCCCAAATCAGCCAGCCAAATGCAGAGAGAACAGTCTCCGGGCTGAAAGAACGCCGTGGCAGTGGGCACGAGACCGACACAGGCAGCTGGAATCCCAAACACCGGCAACAGGCAGATTGGTAGCCGGCTAACACAACCAGGAAGCAGGTAGGGCTATCAAGCAATAGTTGGTCATGCAGAAACAGCAATGGAAACCACCAAATAATAACAGTGATGTCTTTAAAACAATAAAACATGAAGAAGTACAAAAAACTAAAATAAATACTAAAATAATCAACTGTAAAACAATAAAACAAGGTAAACTAGGTTTTCATCAGGAGAAGCGGCTGCAACACGCGCTTGTGTCCTCTCCATGATCAGTTGATATACAATTAACAAGTTAATCGAAACCAGCGTTGTTCACGTGCATGGATTACGGGAGTTGTAGTTTTCCTTTGAATTTCTGCTGATTGGAAACACCTTTCAGTGTGTACCAGATAAACTACTATTCCCAGAAGACACTGCACGCCCGTATGTCCAGTGCATTGTGACAACGATAGCATCTGTTAGTGTTTGTTGGAGGTCGTATTTATATTATTTTAGCCCACCCCAGCAGCATTTGTTTATTTTCCCCAGCGCAGCCAAATCTTGTTCACTTTCTTATCGCTTGTACAGTATATCATTATTTTGTTGGTCATTTATTTAAGTTTAGCAAATTATGTCTTTCTCCTGCCTTAACAACTTTGTTTAGAAAATATTGAATGCAAAGTATTTGGTCTTAAAATCTAAATGCTATATATTTATGTTGTATACAGTTTTAAGCATATGCTGGCAATGTGTACTTACAAGTCTATTCCATGCAATTGTCTGTTGCAGAATTGCTGTGGAATTCTTTTGGCCATCCTCCACAGTTTCAATAAAATCTTTTATACAATCTATGAAATAAAGTGTTTGCTCCATTGTATAATTTTGCACATGACTACTGGCCATGATTGTCTTCGTATGGATGTACTGAGAAATTAAACTTTTATAGGCTATACCTGAAATATGTAATTAGCATTTCTGATTAGATTTACACCTTTTATAGTCTACAATACACTATTGGTCTTATAAACAAATGCATTTGTTTTGTATGTGAATTAAATAATGAGGACTAATAAACGTTTTGTTTATCCTGTAATGCAGCTTCATTAATTTTGGTGGTGTTTTAGGAAAAATTAGATCATTGTTGGCTGGGTCTTAATTGATTAATTGATGACAAATTATGCCCAGTCACATTGTTTAAAAGAGGAGCCAGATCCTCTGTTTCGTGGCTTAGTTTAGGGAAAAGATTAGGAGCTGCAGGTTGTGTGCCATGCCTTTACATTCTACTTGGGTGTGGGTTTCTGATTTGAATTTTGTTTGCGCCAGCCAGCCTTGACCACAACTATATACAGGGTGATTAGAAAGTAAGTTTACCACATCAAAGCACCATATAAGTGATGTGGTAAACATACTTTCTAATCGCCCTATATATATATATATATATATATATATATATATATATATATATATATATATATATATATATATATATATACATATCTATCTATCTATCTATCTATCTATCTATCTATCTATATATATATTTTGTTCTGGATGTTTTTTACTTCATATTTCAGAATTGAGTGTACTGTCATTTCATTGTTTTTATTTGATATAGGACATTGTGTATCTATTAGTTGTGTACTGCAGAATAGTAATGCAAGTCAGTAAAGGACAGTAGGATCAACGGAAGGGAACCAGGGTGGTTGAAGGAAGACTCCAGATCTGATTTATTTAGATGTATAATCTGATTCGTCATTGTCAATGTAACTGTATATTTTAGGGGAACCAAATCAGTTTCTAATAAAGTTGTCAGAAGAATAATTACAAATGGGGAAAAATAGGCTCTTGTAATAGTGTAATAAACAGCGTTAATGGAAGACATTATGTACACCTTTGAAAACAAGCCTTCATTGCAATTAAGATATAATTAGTCAAATTCCAGCACGGTTAAGAATTTAATTAATGGAAGCAGAATTCTGTCATTCACTAACATTTAGAAGTGGTCCGTGTGATTATGCATCGTTTGCAATGGGAGTGATGCACCAGGCTGATATAACCTACTGTAATTCTCAAATTCTGGAAAGAATGGAACGCAAAGATATGTATATATTACTGTGACGGGGGTGCGTCGGCAATGAGACTCAGAAACATTGCAGTTAAGCGCGATATGCTATTTATACACCTGTGGCTGGACCCCTTAATTAATCATTTAATCATTTATTCAGTTCACAACTCCAGCCAAATCCCCATGTGTTTTTGCAAGGAGGAATTTAACCCCCTCCCTGCCACCCAATACTCCCCTCACACACACACGAACACACTCATGCACTGCCAGGGCTTTCACTCTGCCACACTGCCGCAATTACTTCCAAATATACTTAGAGTTAACTGGATTACAGTACATCCCTTATAAAGGTTTATTTGTTTATACCATAGGGAAAGCTTATCAAAGTGAAAGCATAGTAAAGAAAAGGCAAGCATGACAAACCACAGTATGGTATAAACATGGTAAAAAAAAAAACATGGTAAACTGCAAAATTAGAGTGCACATTTATATGGTAAACCTTTATAAGGAATCAGCTGTCTCGGTTGGTGTACAACTTACTACAGTATAACATGGTAAATATGCTGTAAAGGATTTTACCACAATCCTCTAATCCATTTGTTTAAATCAGTAATCTTTAAGACTTCAATGTGTAGTGATAGTTTAAAATGAAAAAGGAAATATCAAGTATAAAAAAATAAAAGGTTTCACTGAAAACCATATTAATAACTATGAATATTGATAAACAGTTGATTGGTAGCTGAGATACTGTGTTTTTTTGAAGGCTTACAAAGCATGGTTAAGTGCAAACAACAAAGTGCATGCATTTTTTATTAAATGTGTTTTGCCTACTGCAGTTTCAAGGGCATTATCTCAGAACCCCTCACTGACAAGGCCACAGACAAAAGAATTGTGCAAATTAGCCTTTAAATCCCTAAATAGTCGCTACACAATGCATGAAAGAATGCAGCCTGGGACAAAGGACAATATTCACAGTTTAGCTCAGGGTGATGGATATGAATCGACGCATGAACATGGGTTTGTTTTTGGTCCGAGTAGGCCACAAACCCCTGCTGAGAACCCCAAAGACCCATCTCTGTAATGCAAACAGCGCGGTCGAACCTGCAAACAATTACAATATACTTGCTGGCCATTATCTGAACTTCAACTGCATCTCATGATTTATATGGGAAATATATGGTATACACTTTCTGGCACAGAAGAATACCATGTTTTTCTCTGTATATCAAGACAACAATTAAAGTGAATGTTAAAGATTAGGGGTGTTTTTTGTTTGTAAATATATCTTTTCATGGTACTTACATATTTCAAAATATAATTTTACTAAATATTTGTGGCTTGCTGTTTTACACAATATAGCTATTCAAAGGAGGATTATATCTATGGCAGAGGATGACTTTCAAACCCCCATTGACAAAGTAGCACCCAGTCCGTTTTGCCAGACTCTCCAACTTTCAAAAATGGCATTAATGAATAATTTGTTAAAATAGAAATAACAGTATTACGATTTTGTCCAAAAACACCATGATGCAAACAACCTTTATACATACAGCCCTAGATCATTACAATGTAGATGCTGCTTTTCCATATATAAGAAGATTATATATTCTTGCCAGATTTGATTTTGTTTTAACTCAAATAAATTAAGACATTTTTAAAATAGAATTGCTGTGAATGGTTATATTTTAGCCTACATTATGTACATCTCTGGATTTTCTCATTGCTTCTCTTTATTATTAATTTAAATCAACAAGATGGTAGGGCTCTATGGAGAGAACTAGGGTAAGCATCATGTGAAGGTTATGGATATACATGTACTGTAGAGTTTTGCAGGGTAATACATATTAGAATTGACTAGTTTGCAAACATATGGCTTGTGTACATGAGGGCCTGATTTATTAAGTTACATGTCTGCTTAGAAGTGAGACATCCCTCTTTTGTTGATCAAATAGGTAAGTATAAGCTCTGAACGTATATAATAATACACAGCCTTTAAATCCACGGAAAGGGTTAACCCTGACTGTCTGGTACTGCAAGTCATCGTCACACTCCTAGACAGTTACAGAACAAAAAGTTACAGCTTTGCTGTAATACATTAGTTCTTATGCTTCTAGTTTGATAAAACAGCAATTTCCTCTTCTGAATTGTGATAAAGTGGCACCATTGATATTGCAAACAAAACACACCAAAAAACATTCTGTTGCAGGTTGCGCTTTCAAGGGGGAGTGATCTATGTGAAGTACACATGATTCCAGAATGCCCCTGAAAGAGGGCCACCATGGCAGCCAGCAAGGCGCTTGGACTTCAAGGAGCCTTCTTCAAAGCCCTCCGATGTATCTGAAAATGCACGGCATTCAGACTCAGCGGATTTCCCTTTTGTCCACAGTCATCAGAAGCGAGTGACATCTTGAACGCCTGAAGAAGATTAAATAGCAAAGCTCAGTCGGAAGCTAAGATAGAAAAAGGAGAGGGTCGGCCATTATGGAGCAGGTCCTTTCTTGTCCATGAAAGAGCATTCAAGGAGGGCTATTGGGAGAAGAAGGCGCAGATAAAGAATACAATGATGGGGAGAAAGAGAGAACTCTGAGTGGAACCAGGGGGAGGAGGCCAATGCTGAACGGGGGATTAGTGCAGCTCCGAGGCAAGGCAAGCGGAATCTTAGTTGAGATGAAAATCACTACTCTGGTTCACTGAGCAGTAACAATGCATGATGGGAGGTACTTGACATAACACTCTTCCAGGCCATGTTTACCCTTAGCCTACGGAAAAGAAAAAACATTTTTTAACGTATTAAACATTTACACAGAAACAATCATGCAAACTGTTTTTTTTTTAACCTTTTTTAGTTGTGTAAAGCAGCAGTCTTGGAGGGAGCGATAGGGGGTAGTGAGAGGTGTTGCTGGGCACGGAGATATAGAATGCTAGTTTTGAAACCAAAATCACTGTTTTGATATGAAACTGTATCCCATACACTGCTGACAGGGCAATCCTGTTATTGCCTTGTAGCTTTTATATAAAAAAATAATAAATAATGACAAATGATTATATATATATATATATATATATATATGCGTGCGTAAAATAAAAGCACTCACATCAACAACAACTTAATTTTGAAGTCTCTGTTTATGTAATGCAAAGGGTTTCAGCCTAAGGGGCTTGTCAGATTTCAGAAGACAGGGGCTTGTCAGATTTCAGAAGACAGGGGTTTTAAGTTAAACTATTTTTTTTTTTCTGGAAGACATAATGCTACTCATTATTATTAATTAGTTATAGGTGCTTACAAGATTGGATTAGTTTAATTTCCACTATTTGTATAAATATAATTATGAATCATGTACATACAACAATATGAGGGGAGCCAATGAGCCACAATTATTGGTCAGGGAAAATTCCTACAGATATTCCTCTGAATCCTACAGATTTATTTAGTGTATGCATGCAATAAAAACCCACCTCCTTTTCCATCTCTGCCCTTCCAGTCAGAATTCATTTTTCAAAAAAGTCATAAGTGGCAGGAAACATGATGATGCAATATTTTAAACAGATTTATTTTTTACTCTTGCACCTTGGTCTATTAAATAAACACCTGGTGAATTTCTACATTTTTTTTTATATACTATCGCTTCTATGGTATTAGGCAGACAAGGAAATGCTGTAACAGCCCAAATCAGAACCTGCTGTAACTTGGAGGACGGGAGGAGGCTGCTAACAAAAGCATGACAGGAAACCCAAAGAACAGGTAAGCCATGTTGTGCTGCTGATTCAAAGCTGTGATAATGAGATCAGCCCATTGTTGTGCATTATCTAATGAGAGCAACCTGGAAAATATTGATGTACTTTATCAGTATTTAAACACTATTAAATGAAGCAACATCAACAACAAAAAACTGAAACAAGTTCAATTTCCTAGTCCTGTTTATTATGAATTACACCAACCAGAACAAATTGTTTGAAAAACAAAAAAGCAGCTTTCAAATACATAAATGAATACAAATGTCAGTGTTGACTTGAGCTGTGTCTCCTGAAAATATGCACATGGGCACACTGCTGTCTTAGCTTTATGTAAACATATAAAATCTAACATTTCTACAGCTGATACTCTATGTCTGCAGGCACACTGTATTCTGTATCTACAAGTATTTGCAACTCAATTATCAAGATGTTTGTCGTAAAACATGAAAACGTAATTATGCAGTACAGATTACCAAAAGGAAAAAAATAAAGGGCTTAAAACAGTATCTTACTTCTGAATAATATTAAATAACCTTTTTAACATTTTAAAAGCTATCGAACATGCTTAAAACAGAACTTTTGAAAAAGGATGTTTGTGCATCAAGTTTTGTGCTTAAAAAAAAACTGTTGAGATGATCAATTAATATATTTACCAACAAAATATTAGTTTTGTCAATTAAGCAAAAGGTTCAACTAATGATGGTTTATTGTCCTGACAACTGTTTTTTTTTGCATTGCCCACACCACACCCTCTGTCAAACCAACAGCAACAGTGTGCAGTTAGCAAGACGCTCACCCCTGTCCTTAATGAAAAACTACTTAGGATCCCTGAAAACCCTTTACAAGCATTAGATAAGTTAAAACTGTTTTATCCATTCGATAAAATAGCTTTAGAATGCTTGAGAGTTTAAAAAAAATGTAGGTGGAAGGTTTGTTTCACAGGAATGCTAAGCTGTGGAAAAGCTGTAGGCTTTGTTTTGGAGCTGTCATTCTGAAGGAGGTGAGGATGGATTAAAATGGCACCATGGGCCCCGAACAGAGGACCCCTGTAGGTAGAGTAGGCCTTTCAATCTTCTGATCAACGGACCTGAAACAAGAATGCAGGAGGGTTGCGTTCCCACGTTCTTTGACTGTTTCCTACTGCAGCGCGCCCCCTTTCAAACCCTGCCCGTACACTTCTATTATGTCACTGAATTAAGGAATTATTTGACCAGTTCTTCTCTTTGATATGCATTGTCAGATTTTGTTTTAATTTGAAAAAAAGGAATGTTAATGTTAATCCAGAAATGTTGACAAAGTGATTATGTTGTTTGTTTGTTTTCTTTTTTTAATCTTCCTTGCCCTGCATCTTGTGTAATATCAATGGAGCTAGCCAAAGGAAGATAAGCTAATCTCAATTTTAATTTTCTTTTTTCTTCAAATCCGCAATATATCTTAAAAGTACAGGTTTACATGCCAGCTGATTTGTACAGTCTTTCTATTCATCAAATGTGCAATGAACACATTATTTGGGTCAGGCAGGGTGAAAATTCTACCTTTGTATATTGCAGGTGACAGTAGTAAAGTACAAGCCCTAATTAATAAAGTGAAGCATAAATGTCTTAATAAAAAAAACAAGTAACATATTGATTAATTATATGTGCATACACTGGCTTCGACTGTTTTTATAACTATTAGGTGCTAAGTGTCAGTTAACTTCTGTTTGAGAGAATGATATTGGCTCAGTTGTAGTATACTCACCTTTGGACTAGCAGGTCAGAAGTTCAGAAATGTGTTTGTGTATTCCCTCTACCAACACTCCAGGACGTGTGTGGTGTACGTCCTACTACGGAAGATGATAACAGTTGATGGAAATATAAAAACTAGTGTTATGTGTTTTGTGCATGCTAAATAACAATTGCCTAAATCCTTTCGAATATGTGCTATACCATCCCATCATCTGAACTGTGTCTCTCTGTAAATGAGCTTCCATGTTTAAAAAGTGGCCCAGCATATACAGTGCATTGTATTTGTCAGTTTGTCACCTGATATGCATTCTCTAATTTCATCACTAGGTCAGACCAAATTGGCTGAAGGAAACCTTTATCTGATGGCTCTTCAAATCATAAGGGTTACGTGTTCTAAGGAATTCTGACTGGTTTATCCATGTCCTTTATAAGAAGCATTTTTATTATCATCAATTGGCATAAAACCTGTCAATCTTAATTTGAAAAGACCCAACAACTATGGATGAAACCTGGATTTCAAAATGATTTTCCCCTTTACAAATATGCATTAATTGTACTGAAACATTTCAATATATTTCTCTTTCAGAATATACTTCAGAACATATAGCTGTGTTGCACCATTAGAAATTGGCACTTTAATACATTACATTGTATTATTTTGCTCAAATTGGTTTCCAGTCTGAACTTGGGTTTAGTTACAGTTATAACTGGCAAGCAATTCACGTGCCATGATTAAAAGACAAATATGTACTGTCATTAAAAAAAGTGTACTGAAGGTTTTGGAATATTTACAGTAACTGAACACATTATCTTATGTGTACAAAATTTGCTGAGGACCATTCAACCAATGAGATCATAACTGTCACCTGCTGCAACACATCAGAAAGAAACATTCATGACAATTGCGTTTCTACCATACTCTATTCTCAATATCCGTACGATTGACGTCACCTGCTTCAACAGCAAAGTCAATTCAAATATCCCAATCTCCCTTGTATTTGAGCCACTTTAAAGGAATTCAACCTTTTCACTCTTTTCAATGAAAACCACAGTATAATGGATAATAAGGTTTATTATGAATATACAAAATACATTCAGATCGTATATCTTGTATATTAGCAGTAAAGAAGTATATACAGTAATTCAGGTATAGGACAGAATGTCTCTGTATGGGTTATATTGACACTTGTACACAGACATTCATATAACGTAATCTAACCTGGACTAGACAAATCCAACTAAACCTAGTCCAGTTTTTTGTCAGGCTCAAGTCAAGTCAGTTTAGAACTGTTTTCCCTGTATGGGTGATTGGATCTCTTCCAGACCAGCAGGTAATCACATAAAGACCTACAGACTTAATTTACTATTAGGATAACTATAGTTGGATAATGTATTACATTAGTACACTTAAAGCCAGATTTAGAAAGGGCCTCATGGTTTAGATTGCACCACACTTAATCAATGTAGTAAACACATCTGATAAAGGTAACCCACTGCACAAAATGAAATCCAAATTCCAACCCAATGGGCTGTAGGTGACTAGGAGGCTGTGATAAAAAATTGGAGAAGGCATAGTGTGACAGATAGACACACACAACCAGTTCATGAGGGTCCACATTTTGAAGAAGAACCCAATAAAAACAGGACTGGGTACAGGGCAAGTGGATGATCAAGGATCGAGTATTGATAAGGATGTTTCATTCATACTATATATATATATATATATATATATATATATATATATATATATATATATATATATATATATATATAGTATAATTCTGTTTTCTGGTATAAACATTAACTGTTATTCTCAAATTCACATAAAAATGTAAATATATAAGTAAACAAAACAGAGCAGTGTGCTCAGAATTACCATATCAATACATCACGTTCTCCAGATCATGTCAATTGTTGCCATTTCTCACATTTTGTAGTATTGAGTACAGTCACCATCCATATCCAACACCAATTCCATCTATTTTCAAACTTCTTCAGTGTCCCCTTCCTTTTCTATGGAAATAACAGGTACTTCCTTTTGATAGTCATCATTTTATGGATGTATCCAGTGCAACATTCCAGCCTCAAATTATTTTACTCAGGCATATAAGACCACCTTGGGTAGTGGTCTTGTACAAAATCTTTTTTTTATTTTTTATGTAACATACTGTGGAACTGTTGTGTTTTCTGGTTCACCTTGTGCACACTGTCACTATGACCTGTTACTTACACATACATGTAATCCCTTGGGATTCAATGACCTTTGCAATGAGCGAAGTGATCGGCCCACACAGTGCTGTAAAACATCAAAACAACACTGATTCTGTTTAAAAACGTTGTAGCAATGCATAGCATTTTTTGCTATGGGAAAAAAAAGAAAAAAGAAAAAAAAATCTTATTTTAGTGTGTTTAAGGGCTGTATTAATAAAGCTTTATCACACCAGTAAAGACAAATGCTTGCAATGCCTTGTTTACATTCAGATGTTGTATCACAGAACTGGAACACCAACATAGTTGCATCCTTCAGTTGAAGGGAAGGAGTTAAATTCCTATGGAACAGCATCAATTCAATCTGTTTTATCTGTTTTTTATTCAGATATTTACTTCATGCCCACCTTTTGGTGTGATCCCTGCAAACTGCATAGGAGATTCAGTAATACCATTTTTTTTGTCCCCAGATGCAAAAGGTCAAGAGGCCTTGGCTATCGGATTGAAAGAAGGGCTACCCAACCTGATGTGAGGAAGACAAGGTAGCAGGGGTCAGTGGGGGGACCACAGATACAATACTTTCATCCATTGTATATGGATCAATAAGCTCCCCTCAGGAAGTCTGGAGCCCAAGATTAATTACATGCATTGCGTGCATTGTGTGCTTTAGAACTCCAAGAGAGCTCCAGGAGATATCTTGTGGTGTTCCAAATTTGGCTTACTTGAGAAGCAATGGTAGGAAAGGTGGGTGGTTTTTCAAAATTTTAAGCCATCATTAACATATATGAAGCTGTATAACATTAAACCAACCTCTGGGTAAAAAAGACCCATTTTTATATTGGTAGAACAGAAACAAAACAGCATGTTCTGTACGAATGCTAACATACATTAGCATGTCTGCCTGAAGTTTCTATCCTCAGTGCTTATATTTCTTGAACATGAGAAACAAACATTCTATTTATAGCGGTTAATAAATGTACAAGTTTCTAAAGAAAATCTGTGTCATCTATATACAGTCCAAGGCCAGAATCACATTTACAGTACCTATAGCATCTGTAAAGCAATACAGAAACTCTGAAATTTGAATATTAAACAAGAAACATATTATTATTCAGATGGTTTAAACAACCTCTTGCTAACACGTTGTAAGAACTTGCATATCATGAATTTTCCAATTAATAAAAATATGTACTGGCATGTTCATGTGTTTAGACTGTAAAATTGACGTCACAGTCTCCACTAAACAATTTTCAATTGCAATGCTATGCACAAAGACAGCTATGGTATGAGTCATTATTATTATTATTATTATTATTATTTATTTATTTATTTATTAGCAGACACCCTTATCCAGGGCAACTTACAATCGCAAGCAAATACATTTCAAGTGTTACAATACAAGTGTTATATCTTTTACACATTACAATAGTATCAAACAATCCACTACCATTATCATGTAACCCTATCAGTACCAGTGTGCTGTCACATTTGTTTTAAATCTATAGTGTTGCCATTCCTACTAATTCTGTGGTGATGTTTTGCTTAAGTTTATTTTCTAAATATTTGCCACCACTTTACTCCAGGGATGAAAGGTGTTTATTGCTAGTTTTATATCATTGAAACTGATTTTATATGCCTTTGCACCCTACACTCCCACTCTACCTCTCTGCTCCGCCTGCACTAGAAGACTAGCTCTACCACCGCTACGCTCCCCTGCCTCCAAAGCCCGCTCCTTCTCCACCCTTGCTCCGCAGTGGTGGAATGACCTTCCTACAGATGTCAGGACTGCCCAGTCCCTGACCACATTCCGGCGCCTCCTTAAGACTCACCTCTTCAAAGAGCACCTGTAGAACTCCTCTGTTTGTATCCTGGGACACTATCACCCTTCATGTAAATGTGCTTTATTTTGCTCTTATCAGCCCCTATTTTACTGCATTTAATCCTGTACTTCAGAATACTGTAATCTGCCAAGTTTTTAACCTGTAGTACTTTGTATTTAATCACATCCTGATGTAACTATCACTATTTAATCATATCCTGATGTAACTATCACTATTACCTGCTGTATTATTGAATTGTGGTTTGTCAAACTTGTACTTTACTTGAACAAAAGTTATTGTATTTCTTGCTCTTATTGTATTGTAACGCTTGAAATGTTTTTGCTTACGATTGTAAGTCGCCCTGGATAAGGGCGTCTGCTAAGAAATAAATAATAATAATAAACATAGGTTTCTGTGCAACTTTTAAACTCAAACAAGCACCTTGAGATGTCATGAAAGACACTCTTATATTAAAAGCCCTTGCTAAATACACATTGCGTTTCCTTGTTCACAAGTTAGATTTATAATACAGAAGCAAGTAAAAAAAACAAATGGTTACATCCAGTATAAGACAATTTGGCTTACAGCTTATTTTTTGTGAGCTAAAATTAAATAAAATTTCCCTACCCTTCCTAACTGGAAACCCAGGTCTTGTGTCTCTTCGAATGAATTCATAATCTCAGGTGAGGGATTCATTAATTAGTGTTCCCTTTCTGACAGGCTTTGGCTGCTTTGAACTCTATTCCCATGACCTTAACAGCATCATGTTTCTGCAGTTTTACAGAACTTAAATGTAGGCTTATTTGCAGCAAAAGTTCATTCAAAAGGGTAAAAAAAATAATTCAGAGCTGAATTTGTCTGGAATTCGAAGAACCTCAAACACGCCCTTTGGCACTCGTACAAAGTTCTCTAGCTTTTGGCACTGTTCGTAAAAAATGAAACCTAAACCTCTATAAACTGTACAACTTGACTACTTGTTTCTGCATCTAGGAAGTGTTATATACGTTTAAACTTGTAGCCATGGCAGCAGGCTTGTTTCAAGAAGGAGGGCCAGTAGAAGCAGTGTTTTTTTTTTTTTTTTTATGGAGTAGCACCTTTGGAACATTTTCAGTTTGAAAAATAAAAGGAGGAAAAAAATTCATAAAATATAAAATAAATTAATAAATAAATAAAGTAGATGTTTATTTTAGTTTTCTTGGATACAAAACTCATGTGACACTTATTTCTCTAAAATACTAGAAAAGGATTAGGCTTCCTAACATTTGCAACTTGGCTTTCTGTCAGTGTCGTTTAAATAAAAAAGATGTTATCTTGGATTGAATGCATTACTGTGTTGTTTTTGAAGATATTTAGGCTGAAATGAATAATGACTGATAAGGTATACAAAAAGGTATTGTAGTAGTGGATTTACTTTAATTCTTGCATGTGCGTATAGGCTACTTATAGTTTTACATTCTCAACGCCATGTCAGAATTTCCAACTAGATTATAAATAAGCAAAGTGTCTAAAATCGGTATTTTTTATTATTCCATAGATTTTGATGAAAGCAGCCTGAAAGTAGCCTGAAATAACTTTAATTCACCTGTTTGCCCGGGCGCTGGAATCAATTGAATAAATGATCTGACCCCACAGTGGAAAGAGGGGTGGAGGTGTTTGTGTCTGTTTAGTCTGTTTAATTAAATCAAGCTCCAACACCCATCGACCAGGATTGGCCAAAGTTGGTCTTTCCACTCCTGGTCTTTGTTCCAACCCTGTTCAAAATTGTTTAATTGAACCAATTAAACCTCCATCCAGACCCTGAACTAGTTAATTATCTAATTTTACCTGGTAAACCTGGAGTGGAATGGCCCTCCAGGACCGTGATTGGACACCATAGACTGAGCTCTAAAGGAGCCTGTCTGCGAACAGTATTGCAACTTCAAAATAATTCATATAAAAACATTGTAATTCATTTAATTAACAAAACAGTTGAAATAAAACAGCTACAATAATTCCTTAGTACAGGTCTGTGTGGTGACACCATGTATACTGGTCCCAGGCACTAGAAGAGAGCATGCCAGAGTTACTGGGGAAGAAAACAAACAATCAAGTAAAAACATGATCATTAATGCATCTGACACATCTGATTTATCAGGTCACCACTTCTCTATAAACAAAATCACACCGGCGGTCTGGATAGATTTGCAAATGATGTCCCTGAATTGGCTGAAAGCTAAAATGAACTCGGAAATGGTGAGTGTTTTGAATAAGTGAGGGTCGGAGGTTTTGAGAGTAACTGAAATGTCGGCGCACTGAACTACCCTGGTACTGACGGATCTAAAGTGTTAGTGAGTAAGGAAACTAGGTTAATGTGCGCACCTGCTAAAATCTGGTTACGTAGACAAAGGGATATGGGTTTGGGGTTGAAGATCAGGGCATTTTCAGGAGGAGGCAGGGCCACAGCATTTTTTAAAGAATAACCGGACACTGCGGAGGGAGGAAGTTCAGAGTGGTTATGGAAAAACTGGAGCGCTGGGGTGAATTGAGGGGCGCCAGCTGAGAAGACGGGAAAGTTAGAGAGAGCGGCTATGGGGGCCTGCTGGACGTCCATAGCCGTGGGGAAAGAAGAAGAAAAGAGAGCTGGGCCCAGCTGAGAGGGCTTGCTGGGATCCCAAAGTGGAGGGATCCCAAAGTGGAGGTGCTTGCTGGGAGTATGGAAAGGAAAAGGAAGCAGGGGCTTGCTGGACCGCTGGAAAGGAGGGAAGAGTGGACAGAAAAGCGGGGCCCTGCTGGGCAGCCATTTGAGGTAAAGAATAGAATAGGTAAAGGGTCTGCAGGGCCCTGTTGAAAACCCGCAGCTGAAAAGGCAGAAGAAAGAAAAGCATTGGACAGCGAAGGGACCAGTATGGGATGTTGTTGCTATAAAGATAATGCTAGAGCCTGGGAATCGTCCAGTCTCTGATGTCAGGAGTTGCGGAGGAACGAGTGGCCAGGCGGGAGCTATGGCGGACAGGAGAGTGAGCCGGGCGACAGGGAAAAGACAAGGGATCTGGTGATGATGCTGGAGAAGCAATGGTGTTGGCCCGGGAGTGGCTGGTTGAGCTGGTTGAACTGGTTGAACTGGTTGAGTGGATCTCGGCTCTGGGGAAATGGCAAACAGGTCATTATTCGACGAAACAGAATAATCCAGAATGTTGTCTACGATGCGTGCATGTATGATGAAATCGAAACGCAAATGAGAGGTAAGTGAAGAGGGTTTTTATAGTTCTAACAATCTTAATTAGCTGATGTGTAAATTGAATGATCCTCCTCCCGAATTTTTGTTATAAACTTAATTTTTAAAAAAGCTATTAAAAACATAACAATGTACCTGTAGCACCAGATTTACTGTGTATGTAAAACACACAAGTAAAATATCTTACTTCGTCATCACCCCGCTTCTCTTTCCTCTCCCCTCTATTGTAAGGCCCTGCCTGTTATTATGCAAATATCAATTTGCATAAATACATTTGACCAAAGAAATAACAGGAAAAAGAGAATACCCTTGACTTAGAGTAACCCCAGTAAATTGTTAACAACCAAAAAATCATCTGATGATTTCCATAGTAATAGACAAAATCAAACAAGGTGAATAGCACAGATCTGTGTTTTAAGTACATAAGGATCAGGATCTTAAGCACACCCAATCAAGACGATTGAGCCACCTCTCTGTGGTTGAACTTGCTGAATGTAAACAGAATTGCATATACCTCTGCTAAGCTACAGTTCCTATTTATTACTTTAGCTCTTATATGTGCAATTTAGCTTACCTTACATTACGCCAGTCTCTTGTATTCCTCTCGCTTAACAATAGATTTACTGTAGGGAGATTACCTGTCAAGAACCTGCTTTATATGAGCACCATTTAGAGTTCTTAAAGTCCCATTTACCAAAATATATGTAAAAAATAGATTTGTATACTCAATAAACAAGTTTTTTGAATTACATAACTTAATTTTTGCATTCTTCAGCTCAACAAAATTAATTCAGGACTTTAGTGGCATTTTAAAATCCACCTGTTCAAAATATGAAAACAGTATGCTTAAAATAGTTAGAAACACCCCCTGTGAGTTTGGTCCACGTATTTCTCCATGAGGTGGCTGTATTAGACAAGGCTGAGTTGTGATTGTCACTGCTCTGGAAGCAACCTTGGGTCAGCCACTTCACTAAAGGTTATAATGCACTTTGTAATCAGTTGGAAAATAAGAGTGGATGGTGGTTATTCTTTGAATGCAAATAACTAAAGGCTTAAGGCATGGTACCATAAAATGTGTTGTTGGTTTGAAATCCCAAGGGAATGCAAACTCCCACACACAGAGACTAATAAACTAGTTTGGCACAAATAAACTCCCTCCACCCCTGGGTTCTGTTAAATATCTGTAAATCTTTAATTTGATGTGTCAATAACACTGCACGCTTTAGACTGAAGAGACCTACCTAGTCTGCCAGCCCCTGGTTGGGTTTTTTTGGATCAGGAAAAGGACCACACTGTTTCCGTGTCTTTTCTGTCTCTTTTCAAGCTGTGCATCATTGAAATTGACAGATTTACACAGGAAACCTGGCTCAGAGCAGCCTGCTTTAGCTGGTGGCATACAGGAATATGAGGGAATTAACTTCTGGCCTGCTGACAATGGTTAAATCTGCCAGAGCAGAGCTGGGTAATTTGGTTTCTTTTCTGTTGAGTTTGTGCCAGTGCACTAGGGAGGATTAAGCACTTAAATTCTGCATGGAGAACTCTAGCCCCTTCACTCAAAGCCTATTATCTTCACAGAACAGCACCGACTAGATGTGCCACTGTGTAAGATTTTACTGGCACAGTCATAAGACATGTTAAATGAATGATTAATTAAATTAAGATTGTTTATACAGTACATATACTGTATACACATACTGTAGATATGTCTCATATAGTGGAAAATGTCATTTGATTTGAGCCCAGGCCTCCAAAGGACAGTTACACTGTGGTTCATAACTGGTGTTATCAATGTGTTATTCTGGACCAGGTCATTGTATTGATTAGGTACTAATTTAACTTGCACAAGGCTTAGGCTATGAAGTTCAGTGCTATATTCTACCCCATCACGTAGTCATTCTTGAAAATTCTAAATTTGGTTTACGCCATTAGTTTATTGTGTTTCACAAATCCTTTAATACAATAATAATAAAAACAGGAACTGACTAATACTTGGGTAGTGGGTGTGTCTTATTTGCACAGACCTGAATCATACTCTGGAGTGTTTGGATTTTTCTTGGTGTTGTCATTTGACTTACTTTAGATTTCAATGAATGTTTGATAAACACACTTCTGCTTTTTTATCTTTTTTTTTTACTGAAATCTGCAATTAATGTAAATACAGGTAAGTTTATTTTTTTTGCGAAGAACAAATGCAGTGTACCCAAAATATTTCCTGGAAATCAATGGCAAAAGTGCGGGTTGCAGCATACAAAGGACCTTCAAAAATTCAGTGACAAAATATGTGTTCTTTAACCGGTTTACCGTTATTGTACACATCATTGCAATTTATATGCACTGATGAACTGTCCCTCTCTAAATACCAGACAACATCCTGCAAAATATTTGACACAAGAATTGAAAACTTGGGTGCTTTTCTGGAAAGGAGAATCCGCCCCTAACCAACACATCATCACCAAGCGCCATAAAGGCTCTGTGTGGCTTTCAGTCATGTCGCTTCTTTTGTTTTGGCCTCTCAGACACGCGCGGTGAGGCCGAAACGGGAGACGACCATCTTAGAGCCTGGAGGAAGGGCTACCCTCAGCCATGGACTCCTTGAGGTTTCCCCCTACCATCAAAAAATTAAAAATAATGTGAGTAGGGGGTTTTTCCTTACAGTTAGTATTTAGTTCTGCAGGGTGCATGGTCAGGCTGGAGAGGCCGGACTCTTTCCCTCAATGCAGTCAAGCTCTGGGGGGAGGGCTGTGTATCAGCTGCTTCACTTTCATTCATCTTTTTCCATATTTTTTGGGGGGGTAGGTGGCAGTGCGCCACTGCGGCTCGTTGCGTTAATCATTCATTATTATTTTATCGAATTCATGGTTTGGCGGCCTCATCTTTTGGGGGAGGTGGCCCTCAGTGCCAATCTGCGACACTAGGGTGCGTGATACCGTTCATGTTTTCCTAGCCAGCCTCACGCAGGTAGTTGTCGAGCACCCACAGACATTCATCATTAAATCGTCTGTTCAATTGGCAATCAATAAATCATCACATTGTGGATTCTCCGTTCTGAATTGAGAGAAGATGGTCAAGAAATTCACGAGCAAATAATTCAACGATACCTTAACAAGATTAATGTCCATGGGCGAACACCAAGATGCAAACCTTTGTTAAAAACAATACACAAAAGAAAGTCCATTGAATACTAGATACACATTGAATACCTGATGATTTTTTCAACCAAATTTTATGGTCAGACAAATCCAAAATATAACTTTTTTCACCAAGAAAGGAACAATAAGTTTTGGAGGAAAAGAGGAGAAGAATTTAAAGTAAAGTTCATCATGCCCAGTGTTAAACATTGTGGCGGTTGTGTGATGGTATGATTTTACCCGATTCTTCTCTCCAATTTAGAATGTTGTGTTCCCTCATTGCAGCAATTCTCAACACAGCTCAGAACTGAAGGTTCAGTGGGCGTCCTTCGAGTATACCAGACACGCTGTAGCATGATGAGGAGAATGAGGCCCTGCCAGTTTTGCCTCCCAAACCAGTGGGAGCACTAGTGGCATCGTGACGCTCCCTCTGGAAACCCTAGCAAAGACTGTTGACTTTGCACAGCTAGGACACAAACGTATGCTCCCACCCTGTGCCTCACACAGCCATGCTTTTACTAGGTGAGCCACTCTGGGACCCAGCTATTCTTTAAAAATGAATAACTACACTTTACATTTTTAAAACAACTGTCACTTTGAAAAATATTATTTTTTTACAAACAGCTAGGAACTTGATCCTAACTTAGTGACCTGTGGTTTCACTTTTTCTTTGCGGGATCCACTCAGTTTATAATTGCTAATTGCAAGGGGTGGAAGGCTGAGGAATGGAGAGGAAGGGGAATTTCTTTTCCAGGCGCTTTCTCAGTACAAGATATTAAGCAAATGCAAATAATACTGTCAAGAATTGATGCCAGATGACTTTTAAATACTGTCATTGTATGAAGTTTTCATTTAGGTCAAGCACTAAATGTTTTAAGTTGTTTCTCTTCCTTTCCCTTTTTTTTTTAACATCACCCACATGTCTCTTTCACTTATCTAACAAATGCTTGAGCATCTGTTGATTTAAAGCTTACATATGTCTGAAATGTTTCTCCTAAAAAAATACAATATATTACAGAGATTTAACAGTAAGAGATAAATAAGTTTGAACTAACCATTTGACACTAACAAGGCTCAAAAGGGAAAGACTGCTAATTTACCTGCTCTATTGAGATATTATTATTATTATTATTTATTTCTTAGCCGACGCCCTTATCCAGGGCAACAATAATAATATCTTGTAACAGTTGTTACAAGATATCACATTATTTTTACATACAATTACCCATGTATACAGTTGGGTTTTTAATGGAGCAATCTAGGTAAAGTACCTTGCTCAAGGGTACAGCAGCAGTGTCCCCCACCTAGGATTGAACCCACAACCTTCAGGTCAAGAGTTCAGAGCCGTAACCACTACTCCACACTGCTGTTTTGACTGTGCATTCCACAATATCAAGCAATTGATCTTTATTTAATATAACGCCTTTCGCAATGAACTGCCGCAAAGTGCTTTACATGGACAAAACAGTATATTGACAGCTATAAAATGAGTATCAATAAGCAATGAAAAGCAGAGAATACAATACTGCCATCTGTATTCTTTTTTTTAGATGTTTGGAATAGTAAGCAACTGTGGCAATGTGCCCCGTCCCTGTGTGCATTTGTGTGTTGCGTGCGTGTGTTAATGTTGGTGTATAGTCATTGGTACACGGGATATAAACGGGTCTGTGTTTCACGTGTATTTAAAAAGTGTAGATTTGTATTTAGGCACGAGGAGAGCACAAATCACTTCACGTGCTGGTTAAATGTAATATGTGAGCACGGGGTTGCACAGAATTAATTCACGTGCTGGGATTCAAGTGAATAATTAATTAGTAATTGAATCCCAGCACAATAGTATATATAGACGCACATTTCATTCAGTCAGGGTTAGGTGTTCAGAGAGTGGAGAACGGGTGAGAGAGAAGGAGTAAAAGCGTAATTATAAATATAATAAGTGTATTCTCACCGTGTTTGTTCGTCTCCGTTTCACCTGTGTGTTAGTGTCTAGTACGTTTTGTTTGCCTCTTTATTTTGGCGTATAGTGCCGTGTCCTGTGTTTTTGTCTGTTCAAACCTTTTATTTTCTGTTCTGTTTATTAAATGCTGAGCGCGATCACGCGCCCAGCTTATACCAAACCCCAAGTCTCTCTGTATTCCTTCCTGCTTCTGGTCTGACGCCACCCACTCCGGCCGTCTTTATGACAGCAACCCAGCATCCTGGGATCGGAGTGGCCGTCTCGGAACATATGGGATTAATAGATCATTTACATAAGACAGAGCCAACCAATTTCAGGCTTTAGAAGTTATAAGCAGGACATTAAAATCAAACTTGAACCATACAGGAAGTCAGTGTAGGGCTGCTAACACAGGCGTAATGTGAGCATGCTTTTTGTTTTTGTTAAAACCCTGTCAGCAGCATTTTGCACAAGCTGCAATCGGGATAAAACATAGCTTGGAATACCGGCAGAAAGCAGGGCATTGCAAAAATCAATTTTAGACATTACAAAAATATGCATCACTTTCTCGGCATCTTGTAGTGAAAGAGAACATCTTATTTTAGCAATATTTCCAAGGTGAAAAAAGACACTTTAGTTACATTCCTAATATGAGGTTCGAATGAAAGAAAGATTACACACAAATTTCTCATTTCAGCCTTCAGTGCAAAAGGGAAGCTGTCTTCTGTAGAAGCACATTTGTTTAGTTTAGTTTATTTTTTAACATTACCTCTGTTTTATATGAGTTTAACATTAAAATGTTTTTTGACATCCATTTCTTAATATCAGTAAAAACTGTAGTCAGAATATTTGCCGATGTGGAGTCACCCCGTTTCAGAGATAGTTTCAGAGGTATAGTTGAGTATCATCAGCATAGCAATGAAAATGTACCTCGTGTATACAGACAATATTGCCCAGGGGTAGCATATATAAAGAAAACAAAATTTGTCTAAGAACAGAACCCTTTGGGACACCACAAGATAAAAAAGAGGAATCTTCCCGAATTCTAACATATTGTAACCTATTTGAAAGATAAGATTTAAACCAAGACAGGACACTACCTGACAATTCTACAAGCAAAATTGGATGATAAATATTGTCAAATGCTGCACTTAAATCTAGAAGAATAAGGACCGAGGATGAGCCATTATCTGGCGATAATAACACATTGTTTACCACTCTGATAAGTGCAGTTTCAGTACTATGACCCAGGCAGGAACCTGACTGAAATTTCTCATATGTATTACGTGCTGCAAGGAATGTATTAAGTTGGATTGCTACTACTCTCTCCTAAACTTTGGATAGAAAGGGGAGATCGGGAATAGGCCTAAAATTCTTAAGAACTTGGATCTAGAGTAGGTTTTTTAAGTAATGGTTGTAACACAGTGATCTTGGAACAATACCAGATGAAAGGGAACTATAATACTTAAATCAGTCGTATCAATCCTAGAGAATACTTCTTTAAACGGTTTAGTGGGAATAGGGTCTGAGGCACACATAGTGGATTTTGTCTTAATAACTAGGTCAGTTAATTCTGGCTGCTTAATCCAGTAAAAAGATACAAAGGTTTGGTCTGATGTATCAGGACCCAAAGAAGTAGTTTTGTCAGTGTTGTAAGAGGACTTCTCTAAATTGAATGTACCATCTGAAATCTGATTTCTTATATCAATGATTTTCTTGTTAAAGTGATTCATAAAATCATCACTGCTTGTTGGTAATAAGGTATATAGGGAAGGCTCCTTCTGCTTGTTTGTGAGTTTAGCAATTGTTTAAAAAATAAATCAAGGATTATCTTTATTTGTTTCTATAAGGGCTGAGTAGTAGGCGGATCTAGTTGAGGACAATGTAGCTTTATAATTATTATTTACTTCTTAGCAGACGCCCTTATCCAGGGCGACTTACAATTGTTACAAGATATCACATTATTTCACATTATACAGATATCACATTATTATTATTTACATTCAATTACCCATTTATACAGTTGGGTTTTTACTGGAGCAATCTAGGTAAAGTACCTTGCTCAAGGGTACAGCAGCAGTGTCCCCCACCTGGGATTGAACCCACGACCCTCCAGTCAAGAGTCCAGAGGCCAGAGCCCTGAGCCTTAACCACTACTCCACATTGCTGCTAATTCAACAGACTATCTTTTCAGGTGAGATAAAAGACCTGTAGTTACGATCAAGTTTGCAACCTGTAAACCGTATCTAAGATATTACTTTAGGTGGTGTTATAATTATCAACCAACACATACACCAATCCTGACTGAGCAAGAGCGGAGGTGTACAATACTTCTAAGAATGTATCAGTGGTGGTGGAATTGAGAGATTGTGTTTTTATAGAGTGTGGTGGGAGTTTCATTGGTCTTGGTATTAATAATTCAGAAATAATAGAATGATGTGAAACTGTGAGATCAATGATAGACAGGCTCTGGGTGTCTATACCACGAGTGTTAGGTAGATCACGTGTGTGGTCATGAATATGAGTCGGGCCAGAAACATGTTGAGTAAAACCAATGGACTCCAGTAATATCATAAAATCTTTTCCAAAGGGATTGCGGTCTACATCAACGTTTACATTAAATTCCCTTAACACCACAATCCTATCATGCTTAACACCAAGTGTTGATAAAAGTTCACCAAACTCTGATAAAGACAAAGAGTTGGGTCTAGGAGGACAATAAATAACTGCAACCTCAACAGGAGTTGGTCCACAAATAGCAAGACTGAATTTCAAATGATGAAAACATTCTGTGTTCTCATAGTTAAGATTGAACTCCTTGTCAAAAATGGTAGCAATGCCACCACCGCGACCTATTGGACATCTCCTCTGATAAAAAGAAAAACCTGTGGGACAAGCCTCTACTAGCTGTATAATATCATCCTGTTTCAGTCTCAACTAAAGTTATGATATCTAGATTTAATTCCAGAATAAAGTAGTTAATTAAAAGTGATGTATTATTCAGAGATCTTGTATTTAGTAATGCCAACCGGATAGAGGTCAGCACAGGGCTACTAGAGTTGTCACTGGCTGATGTGTTAATTTTAATTAGATTTTCAGAACATGAACCTGGGAGGAAGTTGGAAATTGATAAGGGGGGACTGATACTGCTTTAATAGAGTGTTTCAGTTGTGGAGTTTGATGGCTGAGGTTTGCGAGTCACTTCTCCTGGTGATATACTAAGTCAATGGTTTGTATAATAGTTATCTATATTTTCTGCCAATCTTATGAACCTCTCCTATTTGGGTGCAGACCATCTTTCTTAAAGAACCCAGGTCTCTCCCAGAAACTATCTCAGTTGTCAATGAAACCCATATTCTCTGAAGCACACCAGTCTGCAATATACTGAACTATTTCTGAGGATGCTTGTATCTATATAATAATTGTAACATAGCAGGAAGGGGAGTTAAAATCCTCCCTGCGTAAGACATGTGCGCAGGCACATTTTTGTTAGTTTTTTTTGTTTAATCAGTTTTGTTAATTGTTTTGCTTTATTGTTTAATTTAATTGTTTTATTGTTTAATTATCCCACCGCTGCCACCAAATGTAACAGAACCGCTGCCACTCGGGTTCTTTGCCCCTTTAAAAACTGACCCAGCACACAGGAATGGAGGTTTCAAAAGTGCTGACACGCTAATTTTTAATAAACAAACAAAACACAAAATAAACACCTAGCTCTTTAATGAGCACTAACTACACAAACAGGAACCTAAACTGAGCCGCAGGACAGCTAAGCCATTTACCTGCTACAAGCACCAAAACACTCTCTTTAAACTTACTTTTTTAATGACTGCTTGGAAGCAGAGCACCCCTTCTGCCTCCTTCTCCTCAGCAGCCTTGAGCAAACTGACAATCTCCCTTTTATACCCTGCACCTGGTCCTAATTTACAATTACCGCCCAGGTGCAGGGGATAATTAAACAATAAAACAATTAAACAATAAAGCAAACTAACAAAAATGTGCCTGCGCACATGTCTTACGCAGGGAGGATTTTAACCCCCTCCCTGCTGTGTTACATAATATACTGTGTCCTGCAGCTTTTTTATATCAATACTCTATAGAGAAAATAAACAAATGTTTTCAAGGTATAGTTTATTATGTAGATAAGTTTTCTGAAAACAGTGGAATGTAAGAGGGTGTGTTATCTTTTCTGTCTTGCATTGTTGCATATACTTATGTTGCTCAAATGTGTTTTATCAGTTGCAGCTCATATTTCTTAAATCTGTCTAGTCTGTCTCACATGTTTCTCCTTTTGTTTCTCCAGTAGTGGTTGAAAGAAATCTACACAAGATTTCAACAATTTATCAGAGAAGTGAAAGATAAGCAGTGCAGTTTTTCTCCAAATCAAATCCAATACTGTACTCTATGTGTTGTAACTCTTGCAGAGAGTTCATAAAAATCCATCCATGTTTTATTTATTAAAAGGTCCATGACCTCGCCAGCATCTACTTACCTTCACCTATATAGCTTGGCAACATGCAAACTCACCAGCGTTTTCAGTGAAGGGTTCAACTGAGTTTAATGGATTTATAAAACTACAGCTGCCATATATCTCCTCTCCCACTGACAGTAGTCCTTAAGGGAGTTACTTTATAAATAATGCTATATACATGTACACCCTCAGGTGACACCAAAATCCCATTTAGTATGAGAAATTACTTTATTATCATTAAGCCTTAAATTAAAGAAATGTTTTCCATCTTCAACATGCTATGTTCTGTCCCTGCTTTAAAGTACTATTCAAAGGTTGTTAGAAGGAAAATTATGTGAAGTGCAGTATATGTGTTGACAAGTAGAAACTGTTTCTAGTTACTGTAGTCCTGTAACCGTACTGATGTGTTTTCCTTTCATAAAAGATGTGCAAATCCATAAAAATAAACTTTGCAAAATTAATATGTATTTATTTATTTATTTATTTTTGAAAAACTATGTTAAATATGACAGGGCTGGGATTAGAATTTCCTTCCTGCTAAAACATGCATGGACTGTGGCCAGGTGATAATTGATTAATTGATGATCAATGACACTTGGCCACATGCTGTTCAAGAGGATTTGGGGGGGCAGCTCCAAGGAGGAGTTAGTTTAAGAGAAGGACCAAGAGCAGTAGGCTGAGCCTCTGTTTGGGTGCTAGTTAATATAGATTGAGTTTTGATTTATTTGTTTAAATAGTTTGTTCCTAGCTTTGTTTATTTCAATAAAAGTGTGCTTAAAATGCTCTTAAAACTGCAATCTCTTGTCTCCTGTGTTTGCTGTTCCCACTGCTAAACCCTGACTCCAATGCTACTCTTCCACAAATCCCTGTATGCTGAATCAGCCTGTGCAAAGAATGCTTTAATAAACATTTTTTGAGACCTGAATGAGTCTACATACCCCTAATCCCCTGGGACTACTATCAAATGATCTTTGATGACGATGCAGTCGCACAGCACATCAATGTACTTGTTTTGTATTGTAGCACTATTGCTCTTTCTACAATATGTTACTCAACCAATACCATTTTGTAATCCATTGCAGTACCAGCGCATTTGTTTTTAGCAGACTTTTTAATGAAATCCTGAAAGTTGTTAAACATTTAGTGCAAAAACAGAGATGTCAGCTCGTATCAGGAGTCCATATTGAACTTGATCCCTGCTCCTCCGTGGGCTAAATAAAGTGTTCCCATTTCCATACAAAAAGTTGTACATTAGTCATTCAGACACTGGAGTAGTACTGCAAAATATATTCAAATATAAATATCAATATTACTACCTACCAGCAAACATTAAACATGATAACAAGCCTATAATAATAATAATAGAGAGAGAGGCATGTTCTATGAATCCTGTGAGCCTGAACTTTAAAAAAATAAGTTTTAAGACTGCAATAAAAGAAAAACAGAAGGAAAACAGAATTGGAAATCAAATAACAGGAATGATACATAAGTAACACCTTTGTAAAACCATTTGTTTTCTCCTTGGCAGCAAACATTACACTGTTGCAAACAGAACTAGTCAGGCCCACTGCTGTATGTCAGGATTGCTATGTGATATGTTTTCCAAATCTATTCTCTTGCCATTGCAGGTGATTCTGTGGTCTGCTAGTTCTTTGGTATTTTAATGAAATGTGGCGGGGAACACCCCGGCCCTGTGCATATTTTGTGTTTGTTATGTGTTGTTATTATTTAATATGTATGTATGTATTTGGGCACAGGTGTTTAAAGTCAGCAGAGAATGGTTAATTGCCTGCCCTGCCAAAGCAGTTCATGTGCAGACTGTATCTGGACCCAATTGAATGATTAATAAGCAATTGAGTCCAGGTCCAGCTGAATAAAAAAGGCAGAAATCTCTCACTCTGGGTTGGTTTTGGTTCAGAGGCAGAACTGGAGATGTAAGTCGTGAGTAAAATTAAATACTCTAAAAAACAATTGCTACTCGTGCTGGCTTTAAACCAGAACGTTGTTTGTGTTTGTTCACTGTGTTTGTTTTTCTGTTTTGGTCATTGTGCCTTTTGTTTTGAAAAGTCTTTTGTTTTGTTTAAATATTTTATTTATAACAAACACACAGATCAGCGCTTCATACCACTTCATCTCTTCCTGGTCTGATGTCACCACAAGCCATCCAGTCATGAAATCACAGTGTTTTATTCACAAAGGTCTGGGTGCTTATTGGAAACGATTTCCAGAAAGAAACATGGGTCATAGAAATACAAATAAAGTTAGCACTGCTGACCACTCAGCCTTTTAAAGTAAAACCCAAGTAGTTGAAATAACAGTACTTACAGGTATCCCTGGAAACCTTAGAAAGAAAACTTGACATAGGGGAGACTGCAATAAAAAGAGTGAACCTGGAGACCAGCAAAGTTATTATCCAATATTCTTATTCATGTTCTTGTTTCTGTCCTCGTTAAGATATAAAGGGTCCAATTTAACAAGTTCTTGTTTTGAAAAGACCTACTTAAGAGGTTACATAAACTGCACTGTCGGGGCTCCCGAGTGGTGCATCCAGTAAAGGTGCTCCTCATGGAGTTCAGTATGAGCCCTATAGCCTGGAGATCGCAGGCTGTCACTGTCAACCGTGACAGGGAGTTCCTAGGGAGCAGCGCACAACTGGCTAAGTGCCGCCCGGGTAGGGGGGGCTTAGGTTGGCAGGGGAATCCACGGTTCACCACGCACCAGCGACCCCTGTGGCCGATAGGGCGCCTGCGGTTCTGCAGTGGAGCCACTATAGGTCTGGTGGCCTCCCTGTGGATCCGCAGTGCAAAAAACGACGGTTTGGCAGGAACACGTTTTGGAGAATGTGTGTTCCAGCCTCTATTTCCCCAAGTCGCCAGGGGATTGCAGCGGTAAACCATAATACAAATAACAATTGGGCATTCCAAATTGGGGAGAAAACCGGTGTTAAAAAAAACAAACAAAAAAAACACATTGGTGATGACTAAATTTATATTAAAAAATAAATAAATAAACTGCACCGTCATTTGCCCTAGGAACTACTTGATGTTAAGTTATTGAGTTTGTGCTGTCTTGTTCCCAAGGCAGAAATAAAAGAAAAAATACAAACAGTGTTACTTCATTTTCCAGAATATATATTCTCTGACCGTTTTATACACCCCCCTCATTCAGCATCTCCACAATTTAGTTTTAACGCAACTCAATTCCCCTTAACACCACTTTCTCATGTAAGAATGCAGAAAATGTACTGAGTCAGGCTTGTTCAAGGCTCTCAGTATCTGCTGCCCTTGGTGTCTCTCAGTCCTCTGAGTGCTTTAGCTGATTGCAAGCTTCTTTCAAAGGAAGCAGTTGGATTCCCACCACCTTGTAGTTTGAATTATGGGCTTTGCAGAGGATTCCTGTTTCATGTTCCTGGGGCTAAGAAAGAGTGGGAAACATGGAACAGTAAAATTAATTAATTAATATAATATGCAAAAAAAATACTGGAAAGCAACAGCTGGATATACCGGTACACACTTTTACAGTCAGTCTTACAAAAGCACCAGATATATTTGATATATTCTGTATCATTAGGCTAAAAGTAGAATGAAGTCTTGATGTAAACATAGCAAGTTAATGACAAGAGAAGCAGGAGCCTTTTTACACCCTAACTGAAAAGTTTATTGTACCAGTTGGTGTTTTCACTTGAACACTGCTTCTGTACTGAATCTGTGATGCAAAAGAACAGCAGTTAAAACAGCCACTGGCTCACGTTCACATATTTTTTTTTAGCATTGCCTTATTTTAAAAGCCCTTACCAGCAGGGTTAAACACTGAGGTCCAAATTTACAAAGGGAAAAAAAACGACTGCAAAAAGCCACATAATGTGCGTATTCAGTACGGACGCACTCAGCATCAAAATAACAACCTATTTTACAAGACTAATTAGGTGAAGCAGGAGATTCTGCAATCAACCAATTTAAATACTCCTCACCACAATTAGCGGTGGAGAATTACACACCTCCCACAATAAATAGCGGGTTTGGGTCAACCCTGCGTGTGTAGGCTACATATTCCAAAAGAAAATGAATGGCACACAAAGACCTCAGCCTGGTACTAGCCATGGGGATGAGGATGCTCGGAAGCGAAAACTGAAATTTACCAATATGGAAGTGGAGATTTTGGTACAAGCAGTACTTGTAACATGAATATTTTTTACAAGCTTGAAATACATCACCAGGACAAAAAAACGTATTAAATAGTAATACTGACTGTACATATACATTTTTTTCCAGCATGCTTTCTTTAGGACAGCTGACCTGGTCGCTTTTCATTCACAGCTTTGATCTACACACCTTTCATCTTTTCATCATACTCTGCATAATATGCAGCCGTTTCCGGGCTGAAATTATTGCACCAGCACAATTTTATTAACTTTTTTGTTCCAAATTATATTATTATTATTATTATTATTATTATTATTATTATTATTATTAATTAGCAGATGCCCTTAACCAGGGCGACTTACAGTTGTTACAAAATATCATAGTACAAGTATCCCATTACAAAATGTCACATTATAGAATATCACATTACAGAGAACAGCAATTATAAAATACAGTAAAATCAGTAGAAAATAAGATCAGTTTCAAATAACAGCAAAATAAGCAAGTTCGACTAAGAGCAGTTAAACTTATAGTAAAAATATTTGCTTAAATGAGTAAAGTCCATTAAGAGCACGTAGTAAGTGCGATAGATGGAGAAGAACGATTTCAAATAAGAGCAATTACAAAAAACATGAATATGGATACCTGTAACAGTAAGTTCAGTGCAAGTACAAGCTGATGCAAGTACTGGTACAATTGGGTGCCATATAGTCCAGAGTTGTGAGGTTTACAGATGTTGTCTGAACAGGTGTGTCTTGAGGAGGTGCCGGAAGGTGGTCAGGAAGTGAGTGAACATCCGAACGGTTTTCACATAGGTGTAGGACATCATACCCAGGTCCCGCTACATCACTAAGTTTTTAGAGAAAATCAGGTTGTACACTACGATTAATTATTTCTATATGGCTTGTGTGAAATGAAAGTGACGTGTGAAGAATATTCTGTGTTTGCTGTAGTCAAGATGAATGGCAGGATCTTTAAACAAAACATGAACTTTCCATTTGTATTAATCAGTGGGAATCCACTCACTGCTGTGACACTCCCATGGAGAGTACAGCCTTTCATTCTCTGCTCTATAGAAGTATTACATGTGCCCTCCTGAACAGTTCTCCCTCATATGGTTATTTACGTTTTATACTTGGAACTGTAGTACATTACAATGATAACACTGTTAAAGTTTGTTGTCTATAGATACACATTATTTGTGTCACTATAGCACTGGCAATCTATAGGGGTCTACCTAAATCGCGATTTCGCGGAAATCGTGAAATTGAGGGGTCACCGCGAAATTCACCTCTTAGGGGCCAATGCATACAAACAAGTACGGAGAGGAAAAAAGAAACCTTGTTTAAATTAACTACTGCACAACGCAATCAGTGCGTCTTTACTGCATTTATGTGATCTGTACTGTGCAGTAGGGGGTGGGACAAAGTTGGTGCTGCATTGTTTTGATTTAGCTTTCAGCTTTCAGAAACCAAACTGGAAAGTCAGCGCAGACAAAAAGTATTCCTGTCTGCAAATTAAATCAGTACTAAAACGATCCAGCACAGCCACCTCGCTTCAACCTGCTGCTTACTTTTTCGCAGTTGAACTTTAGACCCGAATAGCCACGTTCTCTATGTTTTGACTCGGTACTAATAAAATAAATTATTGGATGGGACAAATAATATGACAACAAACATGCTGCATACATTGCCTTTATTAAAGTATGCCAGATGCCCTTGTGTAACTGAGTTTCTGGGCTGTTTCTAATCGATTTCCACATCTGTATAACTTGGCAAAGCTGCCTTAACTTCCAACCAATTCAGTGGATTATGAACTTTGTAGGCTCAAAAAAAAATGAATGGCCATGAAGACAAATGCTGCTCACCCAGTTTTAGCTTTGTAATATATATTTGTAGGTGTACATATTTACAAATCACAAATAAGCATTTAAACTCATACAGGCCTCATTGTGGCACTGCAAGAATCTTGTGTCCTGAAGATCTTGTGTTGCATGTAAGAGAGTGGTGTAAACCAGGGAACAGCAATAGGAAAGACAATGCTTGGCTTCTGTTTTTATCCTTCAAACCAGGGTGGATATTTGCAACATGGCGAAACCAACATGTTTCATATAATTACCCTTCTGAAGAATAATGTAGTGATTCAATGATTTTCAATGGGACATTATACTCTGTGAGGCTGGAAGCGGTGGAAGGGAAGCTTGAGCAGACTCATTTAATGCAGTGTAGCCCTCTCTTGCACACTTGACAGGTGGTGAGCTCCAGTTTGGGGTCAATTACTGTATGTATTATGAATGTATTAAATCAGCAAAGTAGGACTGCTTTAACATAATTTTCCAGTAGGAATATGGGATTAAGAAACTGGGGGCTTTTAACCATGGCAGTTCTATAGTACTTTTAATGTCATGAACAGATTTAATTTGGCACCAAGATGTATAAAAGATGTATATATTCTACAAAGAGAGAATAGTGTAGGTGATACAAGTGGCACCTCTCATTTAAAAGGATTTAAACTGCAAACTTGAGGCATGATTATGAGACATTGTGGGGATATGCCCATACTTGTTCTCTTGCTATAGAGGACTTCAGACAAACAATGCTATCAATTCATCACTTTTCCTGAGAAACAAAAACCTCAACCTTCTAAATAAAGTGGAACACCATTTTCCCTTCTGTTGCAATATGAAGAGTCAGTTTATCACATATTTCACCAGTCACATCATCCCCACATTAAGAAGGATCCCTATGATTGAGGGGGAAAAATACAGGACTGATCAAAATAAATTCAGCTTTTACAAGTTATAGCACTCCTCCCACCTCCTGATTGATCCTAGCATTGTTTTCAACAGGAACTATTGTATTGAAAGGCCTCGGCTGTCAGCAGGGACAATGTAAACTGTTTAGTTATAAATAATAAATAATGAAGGTAAATCCTTCAAAACTGTACACTTCCCATCGTATTTTACTGAACTTGGCGACTAGTTATTTACGTCTTGTGTAAACACTCAAAAGGTCTCACCCAGGGGGTAATAAAGACTGCTTCCTTTGCTGTGTTTTAGAAAAAAGGCTTCACAGACATGCAAACAGCTAGAAAAAAAAGAAAGCCTACCGTAACTCTGTTTCAATGGTCTAAACAGCTAAATAACACTAACCTGTAACTTTATACACTAGATAATCTATTGTTTAAGTAATTAAACTAGACCACACAAACTATTCTAACCCCCCACACCCCCCCACACCCACACCCACACCCACACACAAAAACTCTGTTCTCTGGGATCACTGTTTATGACTAAGTAAGTAACCAATATACAGAAAAACATATCAATAATACATCTGCAGCTTTGATCAACTGCCGTTGTGTCTAAAAAATTATTTAGTTACACTGTGCTTCAATCAGCAAACGGACAAATGCAAAGGGTTTAAATGACTTGTGTCAAATAATCCCTTCCACAAACATAAAAGCAATACAATTTCAGATCTTTTTTTTTTTGTTATTTAACAACAAAAATACATGCCTCCCTTTCAGTCCGTAGCTGGGCAACCTTGGCACAGAAAGACTTGAATGCGAGTGCCATGGCCAGCTACATGTCAAGTTCAAACCTTGCATGCTGCCTGCCCAGCAAGACTCTGACACAGCCTGGTGAGTCCCAGAACTGGAGCTACCACTGCGTCTTTGTGCGGCATTTGAACCCTAAGAGGCTGTGAGAGACGTCTCAATCAGCGGGGTGTGCTTCTGTCTTTCCATGGGTTTGCTTCACTGGCATTCGTGCTTGATGGATCAGACATCTGAGGGCTCTTTTCATCTGGACTGCGGGGCTCCCTGCACCCCTATGACCGTGCTGACAAAATCTGGAACCTAGATGTGGATTCACCATTGTTTGTGTGGCCCCTCCATCATCCCAATCCAGTGCGCAGGTTAATAAAGCTTAAAAGTAGAAAGGACCAGTGAGCAGCTGAGTGACAGGCTGGAGAAAATGAGTGTAGCGGGAAACTTTTTATACCTCATTTAGTTCCAGTTACACAAAGAGAAAGGGAACTATGTGGGTTTGAAAATCAGTCCTGAAGTGTTCAGACGAAGACATGCTCTGGAATTTATGCACACATCTGTGGTGAGGGGATTCTTGGGAAAGCAGTTCAATTCGTTTTTTTCTTTTCTTTTTTAGAAGTCGAGGCTGCTTATGTCTCACTGAAATGAACCCCAAAATCAAATAATAAAAAAGCAGATGAAAGTAAACTGTGCAAATATAAGCCAAATACCTTGCATTGTTAACTGACATTGTATATTCTATAGATTACTATTTTTTGTGCAGGTATTAAATGCCCTGTTTACATGAACATACAGGTACAGCATCTCTGGTATCCTGTAATGCCAGGAATTACTTACATACTTTTGAGAGTCTTGGAAAACTTCTGTTAAAATCAACAATATCACAGCTGATTCTCTTTAAAAAAAAAAGAAAAAAAAAAACATTCAGAATTCAGCAGCGTAATCCACCACCTTGTTAACTGTCACTAATAAATATGCTACTGATACTGTATGAATGTATTTCAGTAATACGAGTCATATTAAATTAATGTATTGTCCAGAATATTCCCTACACATTTAAGTGCCAGCTTTCTTTTGAACACATAACATCTCTGCATAAAAAAAAGATAATGATGTAAATTTCAACTGAAGCTATTCATTGAGCTTCCAGTAAAACAGTTGAAATAGGGAAGTGTGATTGTTCAGCCTGCATTTATCCCAAAATGTCAGTTAATGTTCATAAAAAGATATGCAAATGTCATTCAAATTCTGAACAGGATGTTAACTCATTGCAGTTTGACATTGAAATTGTACTTCTCTTAAGTTAAGAACATAAGAAAGTTTACAGATGAGAGGAGGCCATTCGGCCCATCTTGCTCGTTTGGTTGTTAGTAGCTTATTGATCCCAGAATCTCATCAAGCAGCTTCTTGAAGGATCCCAGGGTGTCAGCTTCAACAACATTACTGGGGAGTTGGTTCCAGACTCCCACAAGTTAAAGTAATCGTTTGTGCCTCTTTTAGCTTGGTGGAATTATAATGGATTTATCAGAGTAATCGTGGAGCTATATTTATTTGCATTTATTTAACACATCATCTGTACGTTATCTCCTGAAATGTAGGGAGCAATGTACAGATGCAGTAACAACAATGGCATCAAACACCAAGAAAAATAAATGCCTTGCTTAAACAGTTTGGTCTGTCAGTAAGATCATCCTTTAAAAGGAAGATCAAGCAAAGTTAAATTTGGGGGAGGCAAAACAAATTCACAGAGATTACCTGTAAAAATGTTTTCCAAGCACTAAAAAGTGTTATTGTCTATTTGCTATCTACAAAGCCTGTTAATAATTCTTTTTGTGCTACTTCTTTGAAAAGCCACTTTGTGAGTAAACTTTGGTTTTGATATAAGTATAATGACTCATATAGTATACATGTACACTACATGCTATCAAACTAGTGACTGTGGTTTTAAAGTGTGAAACACAATACAATATCATTGAACCAGACATTAACTTTCACTACTACAGTCATTGTATTAGATAAATGTGTTACATCTGGTTAGAAAAAGTGATTTAAGATCAAAAATCCATTTAGTCAGTCCAAGGAGATTTAAAATGGTTAATCCTGAACTGTGTAATGTAATTAACATTGTCCTACAATAAGATCTAAGAATTGGAACAACTGGTTATTAGGATTTATTTTGTAAAAATGTATAGTACTAATTTACAATTGGTTTTCAAAAATCTATATAAACAATATATATTTGAGAGCCATTATGACACAAGTACAATCCCAACAACACCTCTTGCAGCAAGCTCAATGGGTCACGTGTTTTACACTGAGCTACAGTAATATACATGGCACCATAGATACAGTATGTACAGCTTTACTCCCTCTCATTTCTCCAGGAATGGGGATGTTTTGTATGCCATGTATTACAGTTTTACATTCTGTACATCTAGAGAACGGATTATCCAGTTGTGATGAAACGAAGGTCCCGGATCTGGGGCAATAACGAGATTCCTATCCGTCTGTCTTTACTGAATGTTCACACCTGTCTTTAAATTGAGAGCCGCATGTGTAAATTCAGTGTTATTACAAAAGACCTGAAACTGGCGAAAATGTTAAACATGCAGTTGCACTGTTTTACACAACAACGGCGTGTGATAACGGTGTTACTACAGTTGTAACACAATACATACGCTGCGTAATTAAGGGCCGGACCAAGTAAAATTCCAAGCGAAATCTCGCAGAACCAAAACAAGCCCTATTCGCCCTTCAGAAAGTAGCTATCGCTTGTTGACTACAAGTGGGTTGAGAAGGGGGGTGGTTTGCTAGTATCGCCCGACCAAATCTACTCACTTCCAGCTATAAATCACATCGTAAGACTTTCGCAAGACCGGATTTTATAGTCAACTTAAAACTTGTCGAAAGCTATCGCGTATTAAGCAAATAGTACAAAAATAACACTAAACATCATGATATTTGAAAAAAAAAACCAGTACATGCCTCAATACGCTCCACTGACCTCATATATCAAACACTTGCACACAACACTGAATAATTTAAAATGAATAATGTACAGTATCAAATATTAGTATATGTATTATTCCTATTATTATCATAATATATGTTGTGTTTGTTGCACCCTTAAACGAAACATATACAAGACTTATTTAGCCAACTTTTTTTTCTCACAGTTCGCATAACATCTTTAATAAAGCAATACGTATTATTTATTTAATACGTAGAAACAATAAACTTTTACTCTACTCACAGAGAGGTTTGCTTGAAGCAGTGTCGCTTTCAGTGATGGTAAAGCTTTATATATAAAGCTTTACACTGCCTGAAACGTTTGCACGGTATAATGCCAAGGTCAATAGCTAAATAGGTTAAGCGTTTCTTTTGGTTGCCTCGCGGCGCTGTCTCCACCGTCTAATCAGCATACGATGCCATGCATAATGTGAGGGTCGCTATGTTGGGCTAAGTTAATACAAAAATGTGTACAAGGCAGTATTAATTAAATTTGCATACATAGTAATCACCAGTATCTAGTTGTGGTCAGTAATTCAGTCTTAGCAGTGTGCGACACCCAGTCGTAAAAAACTGAACTGTGACGTCAAACCAAAACTGAGCAAAACTGATCGCAAAATCTGTGCGTACTCAGATGAGTCGGGACGGCTTGAGTCGGGCTGTGTGCAGCGGGCTTAATCGGTCTCAGTCAGTCTTGGTCGGCAACTGCTTCACACAGACAGACTGATCACATCTGAACGAAACTGCGTCTGAAAAAAGATTCAACATGTTCAATCTTCAAATCTGATGACATCCCGACTGAAACCTGCATAATCTTGGTTTAAGTGCACGCACACTGATACGATTCATCCAAACTGTACGGCCAGTTGAGATGAGATGAGTTGGGACGGTTTAAAATTTGAGTCAGGTTGTGTCGGCGGGCTTTAAAGGCACAGTGCTCCATTACATTGAACTTCGATCAAACTCAAGGCTAACAAACGTAAATAAACTAGAATAGTAATAAAGAATGTATGAATGTTTAACCACTTTAAAGATATTAACTTTTAGTTTAAAACATTTGGTTACTCTCGTAAAGTACTTCAACATGTAGGCCTACACAGAAACATTACATGAAGATCAAGATTAAGTTTTTTAATTTGCTTTGGGTTTGACAGAATAAATAATAATAATAATAATAATAATAATAATAATAATAATAATAATACCCGACCAAAAAATAATATATACAGGTACAGATCCTGGTGACAGTGTTACGTTGGTTTTTGGATGTTCATTCACCCCAAGTTTTTTTTTTTTTTTTGCTTTTTTCATAACGGTGACAACAATGCAGCACGATGCTGCAGACGTCGTGGAAACGAGGTTATTGCCAGTGTGCGCGTGTGTATTTCTTTCAAACTCACGTCCGTATTTTTCAATACTTTACAAATAAAAATAAAAGCAAATTATTATTATTATTATTATTATTATTATTATTATTATTATTATTATTATTATTATTATTATTATTATTAAACGTATTTTTATTATTACTACTACTAGTAGTAGTTGTTGTATGTAATAGCATTCACTGATATTCAAACGAAACAGTAGTACAACACAGATATTTATTTAATTTTTTTCCTGCCCTTTCGCTTGTTACCACCCTTCAAAATATCACAAGTACCGGCTGGGGATTGGTCAACAGCTGTTTTCATGTTGCTTTCGGCGGTCCCTCCTACACCTGCGAAACTTCGCGGATTGGAAATGGCCAGTTTTGGTTTCAGGCTAAAGAAAATGTGATATGGAAACTAGCGATATTATCACATAAACACTCTTTTGCAAAAGCGATCGGGGTTTGATTTGGTCCAGCCCTATGTGTAATCTATGGCGACATTCTGTCAAAGTTTCCAAAGACTTATCACTGTTTTTAAGTATGTTTTTGACTGAGTCTGTTGTTTTTGTAGTGTTCTCATCATCTGTATTTGTCCTCCAAAGTTAGATTGAAAAGTGCAATAGTTCAGGAAAATAATGTGGATCATGAAGATCAATATATATTTATTGAATCCTACTGTAAAGTGTAACCCTGGGTTCTTGTGCTGTTACAAAAATAAGATATGGCAATTTTAAGGAATATGATTAAAGTACTTAATCATAGATAGATAGACATGTGTGTCTGTGTTATTCCATATGGACAAGCAATTTAATCTGCAAAAAAAAAAAAAAAAAGTCATGTAACTAAAACCAACCTACAATGTGACCTATTAGCAGATGGTGTGTATAGTATGGTAAGGAAGCCCCCTTTTTTTAATCTAAACTATCGATTGAAGTGTGTAGTTATCTGATATGTCTGATCATTGAGAACTGCAAGCTGCATTTCAAGCTGACACCCTCAGGGGACAGGGCCTGAAAGTGAAGCTAAACTTGTTTTTGACGTTTTTATATGAAGCTGAAAACCCCAATCTGAGTCTATGGTTGCACCTTGAAAGACAGAACTGGTGTGTGTGTGTGTGTGTGTGAGAGAGAGAGAGAGAGAGCACTGAGTTCTACATTCACAGTATGAAGAATAACTTGTGAAAAAATGTGTAAAAACAATGTTCTTGCAAAGTTTTATCATTTTTTTGCTACAGAAACTCTCTTGAAATGACTGTAGAAAATCTCTTTAACAAAGCTCAGTCTGGGAGACTGATGATTATGACCCCCAGTGGGTGTGATATCTCAGCACATCACCCCATCTGTTAAACCATAATGCTTAACTATTACTGTCCAGTATTTTTCTTAATGATCTCAACACTCTTTTAATTCTGGTTAAGGTTTAGGTTATTAGATTTGTGTTAGTATTCTGTATTTCCAAATCATATTTTGCAAACCTAACTACATGGTTATGTTGACTGATGCCTGGTGATCATTTTTAACTTGGTGTGATGATGTCATCATCACATGAAACCTCCATATAGAAAAATAGTATACTATTTTTCTATATCGGGGCAGCAGTAGTGTGGAGTAGTGGTTAGGGCTCTGGACTCTTGACCGGAGGGTTGTGGGTTCAATCCCCAGTGGGGAACACTGCTGTTGTACCCTTGAGCAAGGTACTTTACCTAGATTGCTCCAGTAAAAACCCAACTGTATAAATGGGTAATTGTATGTAAAAATAATGTGATATCTGTATAATGTGAAATAATGTATAATGTGATATCTTGTAACAATTGTAAGTCGCCCTGGATAGGGGCGTCTGCTAAGAAATAAATAATAATATTTACACAAGAAACTGAATTCAGTAAAACAAAAAAAATAATTACAATATTTATGTATAACCATATGAACCTGCTTTTGCGAGTGTAAATAAAAGTAATGTTTACCATAGACCTTTTTGTACCGATAACTCAAAAACAAAATACAAATCCTGTAACTGTTGCATTCTGGTGATTAAAATGATATGCAGAAAGTCAGATTTTATCTGTATGCTCCTTTTAAGGTACCTCTTATGTAGCAAGACCATTGGGTAGTTGATCATACTCCATTGTTTAATATATAAAATTAGCTATTTCCATAACTATATGGTAGATATTTTTCAATGCCACACCCTCCCGATGACTATGATGACACACAGAGAAGCCAATAGAAAACTAGTATTTGAGGCATTTAAATAAAACACACCAAAAAAAGAATCCAATGTTATAATTTAAAATTGTTATGAAGTTATGTATACAGGTTTTTCATTCAAATCAGTTCATCCAATAACCTAACCTTAACCCTGAAAAACTGCAAAGTTCAAAAAACCCTAATTATATGAATTATTTGACCTACCTTGTGACAATCGGTTATTTAAGATTTCAGTTTGTTACATACTCACATTGTCACCTGACTTCACATCTTTCAGAGGTTGTCCATCACTCCTCCACATTTGACAGGCCCTGTACAACTGATCTTTTATGTTTACCTTGAACATAAAGCTCAATGTCAAATCAAAAGAAACCAACAGACAGGGCAGGAGAAAAAAGGTGGAAATGCTCAGAGGCACTAGAGTGGAATGGAGATTTGACAAAATCCATTAAATATAGATCCAGCTTCCAAATTGTAGATAGACTCAGCAAAGCATTAACACAGCAGGGGTCTTGGCATTTAGTAAAATAAATGCAATATTCTTTCATCACTTTTACAGTCTCACTGCTTTGAAAAAAATATAGTTCAGCCAAGCGTTTGTTAAACCTTCTATGTATTTCAATTTTTAAATTCATATATTTTAAAATAATTGCTTATTAAAATACAAAACTAGCTTGGTTTGCCAAGAAGCTTTTTGTCTTGATCCTAATGCCACAGTATAAGACAGCTAGTTCAAAAGGTCAAGGGCACATTGGTGTCCCAGTTTAGGGATTAACATTCTGGCTCTTCACTTCGCTGTCTTCACTTCGCTCTCTATTTGAAAACTTGATTACCTCAGTGAATTCAAAATTAGGTTAACATCTAACCAGTTCAAAAGTTCAGATGCAGTACGTTTTTTTTTTCTTGGCCTTGTTCAGCTGGTATAGCAAATAGTTTTGCATTTACTGTATATTACTTTCTAGAGCTGTTTAAAAGTCAACTCATTCAAGCAGTCATCAGAGCTTGTTAGTTTACAGAAGCAAAGCTAGGTTGGGCCTCATCAGTACTTGAATAAATGATATCCAAGAAAAGAAAGCGGAGTAGACTGTGGTGCTAGTGACTCAATGTGCCAGCATGGTGTTAAGGGATCCTGTGATGTAGGAGATGTGATTGTTAAGGTGAGACATTTAATCAAGGTCTTCTCTACACTGTGAACAATACAAATCCCATGGCACTTATTTCCAAGAAAAGAAGCCTGTTACCCTGATGCCCTGGCTTAATCCCATTACATAAATTCTCAATACTTAAATGATTCTTCATACGGATTAAATCACTTCCCCTAAATTACTGTTTGTGCCTTACGTTTTGCCAGACAAGCAAGGACATTAAAAGGTACTGAGTTCAAATATGCCCCAAGCTATTAGGAACATTTCTGTCAGCAGAGTGCCCAAACCTTTCTAGCTGTCGTGCGTATTTCTTCTGTCAGCTCAACATGCATCTCCTTGTTACAGAATATGCTGTGTCTGTAAATTTCCTGTGGCACTTATACATCACATGTCCTGGCATTTGTCAATTCACCTTAGTATCAATTTAGACTTAATGTTATCTGCTATTATACCACAATGAACGATAACCTCAACGTTTTAAAATCACCCAATGCCAAAAACCAGTGTCTGGAGTATTATGAGGCTTACAGAATTATAGAGTGACTGTTCATGTAAATAGACCTTTCCACCTATAATACGAAAGAAGAAAGTAGAAGTTATAGATTAACACAATACATGTTAAAGCCTTTAGTTGATAGTTTAACACAATATTTACTCAAGATAATCCAATTAACATAGGTTTTATAGTGCTGGCTCCATTATTCCGACATGTCCAGCTGGGAGTAGTGTACGTGCACAGGGATCAAAAACAGTAATAGTTTTTTGAGACCATATAATCAAGTTTTGATTCAGGTTCAGTTTGGGTAAACTCCTCTATAGGAAAGGGGGTTAACCTCTTGGTTGCACCAGTGTTAATTGCATTCATGCAGTGCTTTAGTAGAAGCTTTATGTTCTGCAGTTGTTTATAATCAGCCTGTAACATATGCCAGTCCTTCACTGCATTCAAATTGTCTCTTTTTCTCCTTTAATTCAGTCAGTTGCATAAAACAAAAAGAGGGTATGGGTTAAAACCCAGGTGTCAGTTTTCTACACATGCTTCTTAGATATTTTTACATAATGAGTTCAGAGTTAGTCACAAAGAAATATTACCCATGTTCAGAATTTAAATGTTCCTAAACTTTCAACTCAATTAAATGAGAGATTTATTGACTGCAATCTGCTCCACATTTCCTTAGTACCTTACAGCTTTTTTTTCACATGTAATCCTGTAGCCACAAAAGCTTAAGTGTTCTTGCTAGTTAGGTTAACTATTCATTCCTGTGGAAAAAAAGCACCAGACATTTTCAATATTTAATTGCTACCACAACCAGGTTGCTCTGATTACTAAATGGAGTTCTATATGTCACAAGCAAATAAGCTGTATTAGTAGAGGTTAAAAAAACAATACTTATCTGTCACTGTCATTTATAGAAGTGTTTCCACTTAACATATGCAACAAGCCTCGTGGTATAGTTGTAATTTAACGGAGACATGTGTCTGACTTCATTAAAATACCTGGTTTTCTGTTTCTAAATACAGCTTAAAGTCCTTGCTCAGCCTCATAAGCAGTATTTCGGTGTTGCAGTCTCCTGTGTGTCATGCTAGCTAGAACTGACTGTATTAACACCAGGCATCTATTTAAAGATACAGTTATGTGATCAGCGGTCAGAAATCTTTTTTATTTCATTATAACAGCTACACTCTTAGAGCTTCATTGTTCCAGTGTAATTGTTTATAGTTAGCATCAATGGATTCTACTACTGAAACCCTGGACTTGACTGACTTATTGAAATTAACTTAACTGTTGTCAATATGCAGTGTTGGAAACTACATTGAATGTAGTTTCCAACACTGCATATTGTTTATTAGCAAGTTCTCATCATGGTACAACAACTTGCTTGAATAGTGTGTAAACAGTACAGTGGCTCATACAAATCTTTACACATAAGGTTGTGTTTCCATACAATGTGCGTTAAAATACAGAAAAACTGCCCAAATTCAATAAGAATCACATAACCGTGGTTTGTATTTTGTTAGGTTTAGGTTTTCATGCAGCAGGTTTGTAACAAGTAAAAATAAAAAAAAAAGCTCTACAGTATTTTGGATCATACGATAATCATTAAGACCAGTGACACAAAAATGTTTTTAAAATCCCCTATCCCATGCCATCATTAGCAAGTAGACACATGCCACTCTAAGGACGGCGCTTAGTACAGATGTTTTAGGTAGTGTAAATACAGTACAGCCGCCAGACTCTGAGCCGACCTAAAGTTGGCCTGCCCCAAGAGTTAAAGAAGACTGTGTGGTCCGGTGGTTAAAGAAAAAGGCTTGTAACCAGGAGGTCTCTGGTTCAAATCCCGGCTCACTCACTGACTCACTTAACCTCCTTGTGCTCTGTCTTTCAGGTGAGATGTTGTTGAAAGTGACTCTGCACTGATGCATAGTTTACACATCCTAGTCTTTGTAAGTCATCTTGGATCAAGACGTCTGCTAAATAAACAAATAATAAAACAAACAATACTATAACTTAAAGCCACTGAGTCAGCTCACATAGAGTCATGGGAAACTTGGTCTGAGTTGCATGAGGAAACGCAATAGTAGATATTCTTTCTTCAGTGTCACCCCGCCATCCCATCTTATCCCTATCACCCATGTATCAGAATCCTAGTTCAGTTCTGGTTGGCCAGACTGTAATCCTAAAATCTCACTAACACAAAAAAGACAAGGGCTTTCAAAATGAGAACCTCCCAAATCAACAGTTGTCAGTCAATGCTTCCCTTTTTTTTTAATCTGGCCGTACTCCATGAGAAAACTAATATAAAAAACTAGATAGGTCACCAGCTACAGCCCGTATTATCCCCTTAACAAGCTACTTAATAAATGCCCTACTCATTTCCAGCTGTTATTGAAATTCTTGGTAACTGACATGTTATAACCAGTTCTCTTGAAGTGAGACACAAGCACTTGGAAGATCAGCTTATGCCAGTTTTCTCCTGCTTACATGTCTGGGACAGATGTTACTTTGACAGGCATTGTGGATTTTATCTAACTGGGATGATCTCCAAAACACTTAAATGGGGAATAGTAGCACATTTAATTAATCATGACTGACACAGCGCTGGTTTCAGATTTTCTCTCCGAAATCTTTATTTTACCACTGTACAAAATGTTTTCTCTTAAAAAAATAAAAATAAATAAATAAATAAATAAATAAATAAATGTTACATGAGATAGAGCAGAGGTTTTCAACCGGGGGTACACGTACCCCTGGGGGTACTTCTAAGGGTTATAGGGGGTACACAGCATGACCCAAAAAGGCAAAAACAAAAATCAAAGTAAAAGAAAAAGAAAATAATGATCTTGAATTAAAAAAAAATAACAGCATTATATATTATCTCTAAACCACTGTGCATAAATATTTAGGTTTTGTTTTCATTTTTGTTTAGCAGCTCAAAGGTTAATATAGTATAGTTTCAAAATTGTACGCACTGTACGCAGACTCTGCCCATCAATCAGCTTTTGAAACTGTCTGTGACAGTTAACGGAAACACTGCTTCTGAAAGTGCTGTCTAACCGGTTCTCCTAAAAAAGGTGTGCTGTGTTTGATTGATATTTGCTGTTAAATTTTCATTGTGTAAGTGGGACTTACCATATGTGAAAGAATCTGTTACCCAGTTACATATGTGTTTTTAAAACATAGAATAGTAATACAGTAGTGTCCGTGTATAGGAGCATCTCCTAAGAGAACACTTCGCCTAAGGGAACACACTTGTGGTTAAACTGATTTTTCCCATTGTACATGCTCTGGCTAAAGGAACAGGAACTTCACTTAAAAGAACACCTTCTTGGATCCTATAGAAATGCGTTCACAATGGATACAGTACTGTTTTGTAACCTGATAACGCATCATCATCAAACTTAAATTAAAATGGTTTATTCAATATTTTCAGAAGCAACTCATCACAAGAGTGTCTTGAGGCACACTAATTGGTTTATTTTGTAGCTGATTTCCACGAGTGCACCTCATCGCTACAAAATGGCATGTAAACAAACGACACAATGCATTGCTGTTTCTCTTGCTACAAAAAGTTGTTCGAGCTTTTGAAAAAAACCTGAATCAGACACAAGTCACAGAGCAATTTGGTGTTTCCCATTCTGGTGAGTTGCTTCACCATTCAAATAATGTGCATGTCTTGTATATTGCTGCTGCATTTTTTAATGTGTGTAGGAGTGCTGTGTTAATTTAGTTTGACAGTTAGTTTATTAACGTTAGTTTATCTGTTATTAATAATAGGAGGTTGTGTGGTCCAGTGGTTAAAGAAAAGGGCTTGTAACCAGGTGGTCCCTGGTTCAAATCCCACCTCAGCCACTGACTCATTGTGTGACCCTGAGCAAGTCACTTAACCTCCTTGTGCTCCGTCTTTCGGGTGAGACGTAGTTGTAAGTGACTCTGCAGCTGATGCATAGTTCACACACCCTAGTCTCTGTAAGTCGCCTTGGATAAAGGCGTCTGCTAAGTAAACTAATAATAATAATAATAATAATAATAATACTAACATACCCTTGCCTATTGCTTTTCTGTTACTTATTCATTTCATTTCATATATTGATACACGTGTGTCATGACAAGTAATACATATTTATTTATTGATTGATTCATACAGTGTCTGGTGGCTAATTCCATCTTAGAGAACACAGCTGTAAGAACACTGCTTGCTTCCCGAGGGGTGTTCTCTTAGCCAGAGACTACTGTATTACATTCTCATATCACGTAACAAGTCAGTCTCCACACACCTTTTTTTTGGGTGGAGATAAACGTAATATAGGTGAATTGTGGTACAGGTATTCTACGACTGTAAAATGGGGGAAAGAACGGAGCAAGGTTGAGCTTGCTGAAGCTGTAGAAAATAAATATTTTTGCAGTGCAGGATGGCAAGACTAACCAAAAAGGAAGAAAGTGGCAGGAAGATTTTTAAAAAAGCCCAGCTGTACATTATGTTAGCCGAGTTGGATATTCCAGAAAACAAAAAATAAAATCACAGAGTAGATAAAGTTCAACATAAATGTAATGATCTAAAGCACTTTAAACTGTTAAAATGGTCTTATTTACACAGAGGTCACTGATAAAAAAAATAAAAATAAATAGGAGCACACAACAATATTTGATGGATCCGAAAATGGTCAGTATTTGCACTGAACATCTTAGAAAATCCAAGATGCAAAGCTGGTGTAGTTACACAAGAGATGAGGTAAATCTTAAAAGAAGGCAAGGTGACAAATACTTCAGTGAATGCCTTCATCAATACTTAAAGTGTTTAAAATTATGGATACATAGAAAACTTAAATTCACGATAATCAATTACCTTCATAAATGTCTGTCGGTGTTTGTCGCACAGGGATTGTGTAGAGTAAATGCATACCCCTGTGCACCCCTGTCCACAACCCAGTATGACACAGATTGATGTTCTTAATGCCTAATTTAGTATAGCAAAGAAACACAACAATTCAAGTTAAAGCAATCTGTGGTCAGACTGAACTATAATAGGTATTCTGGTTTCTGTTGTATATAGGTTCAAAGTGCTGTGTACATTGAATCGGAAGTAGTCTTGATGTAATTGACATAACCTTCTTGGTGTGGTAGTTTCAAATGGAATACAGTAAAAGGGCCATTTTACTGTAGGTCTATATTTAGGTTCTGGGTGTGAAATCTGGGTTAGAATCAAACAGAATAGTAGCCTACTCCCCTTGAACCAGCTTAACCAGCTTTGCAAGTAACATTAAGGGGGAGAAACCGATAGAAAGAATCTATTTTTTCCTAGTGCTCCTTGGAGTTTTTTTGTTTTGTTTTGTGGTTTTGGGGCAAAATAAATACATTAAAAAAAAAAAATTCTTAAAGGGATTTTTTTTTAACCCCAAAATATTGTTTGCACATTTTTTCTCTTTTGATTATGATTTCCATTACACGAGAGTAGATGTTAAAACTTCATGCTGATTTGAACTTGGCTCTCGCCAAGATAAGCACCAACTAAGACGTAGCTTTACAGTAAACTAATGTGATCCATATGTGTCTCCATCCATTTACGTTTCCTTCCATATGATGATGTAGATATCCTTCTGTCTGGTGTTAATGTCTGAAGTGTAATGCTGGCTCCAGGGATCAGCTTATTTTGCCTCCCTGGCGCATCAGCACACACAACGGCTGCGATGCTGGCTCCGGGGATCAACCACAGTGCGGCCTCCCCAGCGCATCAGCATGACAACTGTCTGGATTGAGCTAAGTAGGGTACATCTCTGGGGTTTTCAAGTGGGCACCTTCCATCCTCAGTGTTTCGTCGACTAGCCCACGACACCTCAAGAGGGCTCGACGGTGATTCTGGCGTCCCAGCATCACCCCCCTCCGTCCCCCACTCAACTCAGCCCAGCTTACTTACCTGTACATCAGCGTTTCTTTCTTTCTATTGTGCTTGAGATCCCCCAGCCAGAATTTTTCCGTCTCAACCACAGCCAGTTGCTGCTCCTCTCTGCTGCTTCAGATAAGTTCTTCACTGTGCGACGCAACTCTTGGCCACTGAATCCGACGTCTCTGAGAAACCGGGTTGTAGAGTGTGCCACAAATCCTCGACAATCCACTTCCACTGGGTAAACCCGAACTCTCCATCCTTGCTGTTCCGCTTCAGTGGCTAGTTGAGCATACCGCAGTTTCTTCCTCTCATACGCCTCATCTACAGCATCCTCCTATGGCACTGTTAACTCTACCAGGTGAACAAGGCGTGCTGATCCAGACCACAAGACAATATCTGGTCGAAGGTTAGTGGTGGCAATCTCAGGTGGAAAAATAAGCCGTTGACCAACATCTGCCAGCATTTTCCAGTCTCTAGCAGCTTCCAGTTGTCCTGGGCGAGGATTGGTTTTCACACCTTTTCTTGGTGGTTGCTCTCCTGGGCGGAGGAATGTTGTCTTTTGTGTGTAATGTTTTGATGGAACAGGTGACAACTTATTGGTCATGTTACGCTTGTCTTCCAATGCTAAGGCCAAACATCGCAGCACCTGGTCATGGCGCCAAGTAAACCGTCCTTGGCTAAGAGCCACCTTACATCCTGTCAAAATGTGCCTTAATGTTGCAGGTGATGAACACAAAGGACATGAGGGATCCTCTCCTACCCAGAGGTTTAGGTTCTGAGGTGATGGGAGAACATCATATGTTGACCTGATGATGAAACTGATCCTGCTCTGTTCCATTGACCATAGGTCTTGCCAGCCAATCTTGCGTTGTTCCACACTCTCCCATCTCATCCATTCTCCCTGCTTGGCCTGGGAAATGGCCTTTATACACCTCATCCTCTCCTCCTGCTTTTGCACCTCGTTGACTACCAGCTTCCTCCTTTGAGCTGGGGCTGCCTTGTGCCATGTAGGAGGAGCTGAACTGAAACCAAGACCCCCTCTTCCATGCTGAACTTGCCCCATGATATCACCAATTCGAAGGGCAGCCTTTGCATCTTCCACAGCTTTCTTTGCCGCCCACTTTCTTCTAGTTTTCAACACAGGTGCTGCCTCCCTTACGCATTTATCGCGTGACTCTACTAATGTCATTTCCAGTCTGACCTTGGTGCACTTAAACTCCTCGGTTAGAGCAGAAACTGGTAGCTGCAGTATTCCTTTACCATAAAGTCCCACTCTGCTGAGGCAGCGTGGAACTCCCAACCATTTCCTAATGTATGAACTGATTAAAGCTTCCAGCTTCTCTACTGTTGTCAAAGAAACTAAAACACTAATAATAATACTAAGGGCCGGACCAAATCAAAGTTAGCACTTAGTGAACGAGGACGCGAAAGCATTCGCGGTAATAAAACACAAGAAAAATTCCAAGTGAAATCTCGTGGAACCAAAACATGCCCTTTTTGCCCTTCAAAAAGCAGCTATCGCTTGTTGACTACAAGTGGGGGGAGTGGTTTGCTATCGCCGGACCAAATCTACTCAATTCCAGCTATAAATCACATTGCAAGACTTTCGCAGGACCGGATTTTATAGGCAACTTCGAACTTGTCGAAAGCTATCGCGTATAAGCAAACAGTAAAAGAAAATAACACTAAACATCCTGATGTTCTATTCACCCCAAGTTTTTTTTTTTTTTTATCTTTGTTCTTGTGCAGTTACTATACAGCCTCGTGCACAACAGGGCTCTGGGCAGCATGGTGCTACAACAAGCCAGGACACGGTATGGATTTTTACAAAAATCATGAAAACAATGTGGCACACTTTCATAACAGTGACAGAACAATGCAGCATGATGCTGCAGACGATGTGGAAATGAGGTAATTGCCAAGTGTGTGTGTGTGTGTTTCTTTCCAACTCGTGTCAGTATTTTTCAATATTTTACACAATAAAAATAAAAGCAGATTATTATTATTATTATTATTATTATTATTATTATTATTATTATTATTATTATTATTAATAAACATATTTGTATTACTACTAGTAGTAGTTGTATGTAATAGCATTCATTCACTGATATTCAAATGAAACAGTAGTACAACACTGCCCTGGCTGTCTTCGCCTGCCTTTTCACATGTTACCGCCTTGTTTCCGCCCCTTCAAAAGGTCACAAATACCGGCTGGGGGTTGGTCAACAGCTGTTTTCATGTTGCTTTCGGCGGTCCCTCCTACTCCTGCGAAACTTCTCTCCACCCATTTCGCGGATTGGAAATGGGTAGTTTTGGTTTCGTGATAAAGAAAATGCAATATGAAAACTAGCAATATTATCGCATAAACACTCTTTCGCAAGAGAAATCAGGGTTTGATTTGGTCCAGCCCTAAAACTAATAAGAAACCATAACAACATCATAATACACCTTTTCCAAGAAAAAAATTCAGAAAATAAATACATATTGAGAAACTATAGATTATGTACAGTAAGACAACGTACAAGCACTGAAAAGTAAATATCTAAATTGTTAATCTCTAGCTTTGTAAATGTAATGTATTATTATTTTACAAAAAGACAAAATGTAAGAAAATGTTTAATTAAAAACAATGATGCACCTATATACTAACTTTAACCCTTTGCGGTCCATTTATTCAGCGCGTCTCAGGCGCGTCAGGTCCAATTTATTTTCACACGCACAGTTTATTTTAGACGTGCTGTTTAAAAGCATTTATTTCACAGTAGAACAGGTTTAAAAGGCACTGCATATCAACAGGACACTCAGTATTGCATCTCCAGCCCCGCCCCACCCCTTGTTCACTATATTTTTCACATACATCTTAATAATAGTACATACCGATAAATCATCTCCTTATCACTCGTTTTATCATGCGATCCAAGTCATTATTTTATTACTATAACATCTAAAAAAAGCTCTGCAAATGTCTGTGATATTCTTTGAGCGCTGGATGCAGAAGCAGCTATCTTGCTTGTTTATATCCATGTTATCTATGTGGTGTCAGGTCTATCAGTATTCATGAGATACGCCCATTTTCTTTTGTTCGGCTTCTCTCGGCTTCTTATTTTTTATGTCTTTTTGATGATGTCGGCCCTGAAAGGGAAAATTGCAATATCGGACCAGGTCCGACATAGGACCGCAACGGGTTAAGATACAGTTGCTACTGTAGCATTCATTTGATGTGCTGGACCCCACACTTAATCATAACCGCCTAGGGCCCTGCACAGCCTAAGACCAGCCCTGAATGTCCATCAGAACTGTTGTTAAAGTTACCATTTTGCAACACATTTTAAAGAGTGTCCCAGTTACATAACTATCAAACAAACAAAGCACATCTGTTTTTGGCTGTGTACTTATTAGAACCAATAGCATAGTTTAAAAGCATCCTTTGATTTGTTAACTGTGGTCTCTTTGTATATCAGAGGTCTGTCCGGCCCCTGCAGGCCTGGGGAGAGGAATGCTTCCTTTGAGATTTCCTGTTGATTAGCCTAGGTGAGTGATAAAGATGACAGAATATTAGGAAAGATTACAGGAAGCAGATCTCATTATCTACCTCCGATCCTTATCACAACATCAAGTAGCTTTCAAGTTTCCCAGCAATTAGCATTTTCAAACATTTTCTTATTGCTCTCTATTTACTTTGTAGTTGAAGCAAGTTAATGTATAGCACAATTAGATCATTATTAAGATTTCTTGGCAGAAAATAATAGAATATATTTGTAATATTGTATGTAATATAAAGGAGGCTTTTAAGTACATAATCATGTACTTGCCAATTCCAGACCCCGTACCCGTCCCCGTCTACCCCCAAGGTCATGACTCACTCACCCCCTCTCATGACCAACCCTCCACCTCTCTGTGTCCATGCTATGCTTTATATTTGTTCTGATAACTGTAGACGTAGTTCTCTGTTGTTGCTTCCATTCTGTAACTTACCTCACCAGCACATCCACTGCTCCCCAGTACTGTCCTGTAGACTGATCAACACTGAGCCTCATTCCCTAAACATTTCATGCTCAGTTTTGCTTCATCTTTTTTGGTTGGATTAAACATGGGTTTTCTATCTATGTTATGTTATACAGTCGGCCCCTCCTAATCGTCATGCTGATAATCGGGGTGTCTGCTTCAATGGGATACAGCTCTGGGAGATTGTTCTTCCCAATGCTATTTATGTTGTTTAATTGGGACGTCACTTTGTTTAATTGGGATACAGTGTTTTCAAATGATGAACGGAGATCGTGTTTCAGAGCAAGACAGGTTCGTGTAGCAGAGTGTAGGGAGGAGTCTCCGTTGGTTTCACAGGCTGCTGTTTCAAAGAAAGTTGACGTTTCAACATCGCAGGTGCCTCGCCTTGAGATAAGATGTGATTTCATTATTTTTCATTTAATGTAGAAATAAAAAATAGCTATTAATTTGGTTTAGGAATAAAAAACCCCAATTGATTCGTATTATGTATTTAACATTTAATCATAATATGATGTGATGTTAGCCTTATGGCAAAATTCAGGGGGTGGTAGCTGGGCAGCTTAATTAATTAAGGTCTATCATCATTAACCTCCTATTTAAACCCCAATCTCACACTCCTTCTCTGTCCAGTGTTTTCCTTTCTTGTATATGCTGCAACCTGTTCTCTGTGCAAAATTTAAAACTAAAAAATGTTCAGCATGAATCAACTCCAATTCAGATCAGGAAACCTCCCTGCCGGATTCTCCTCAACAATATTTCATTAATTTCTCTGATGGAAACTCAATACCGTCTACTTCTAATGCAGACTTCTCCCAGCAACCACACCTGCTGCCCTGGCATTACAGAGATCAAAATACCCCCACTAGCAGGCTTAGCCTTCAGAGCAGCTATTTTATAAGGATTGGCCACTCGCCTAACTTAAAACTTAACTTAAAAACCCTGCACGACAACAATGCCAACATCCCGGCTGGAAGCAATAGTATGGCATTGTTCAATATTTATTGTACTTTTTATATGTCCTACACCATGCTGCCTGCTTCTCAAGCGCACTTCCGCAAACTCGCTCACCCAGAGCTTCAGGACAGGCAGCAGCACCGCCCTCCTCTCCAGTCATGGTCACTCGTCTCCTCCCAGCACAGCAACCAGGAGAGCAGCTGAAACGAATCCCACTTGGTTCAGCACTTCCGGTCCCCAGAGCTGATGTTCCCACTTGCAACCTGGCATCAGCTCCCTCAATGGTCCATAGCACACGTCTGTAGTTAGAAATCAAGTCCAGCGACCACTTTGATACTTTTGCAACATTAACATTAGATTAGATTAACATTAGATTTTCCAGCTCATTTTAATTTATTTTTTGAAAGAGAACATTTTCAAGTATTTTTATTTGAACTTCATTTGTACTGCATCACTTTCTAAAGTAACGGTTTTATTCTAATCTTAACCTCTAGATGGCAGTATAATACCACAAGTTCTATACATTTTAGCAGGTTCTCTTAACTGCGAAAGTCATGTATTTTCAAATCATGATCAATTTTACTTCAGAAGTTAATATTTCATTGTGAGACACATGTCAGATACGGAAACTATGTCCTACTATTATCAACGTTTCAGTCATGGCGCCTTCCTACCCTGCAATGGACAATACACTCATAGACTGCTCCTGATCAAATCAATAGGTTTCACAGCAGCCTCAGAGCAACGCATTTTTCATCCTCAGGTTATGCAGCGGCCTCAGATCTTTGCATTCTTCATCTCTGTCTGAAGCCAGCCCCATCTTCAGCTCCATCTAAACCGCCTTAACCCTCAAAGACCAATATCCACACTCAGCAGATCTCTGTGCTCTACAGCAGGCCACTGCACGCTACTGACAGCACTCCATCGTTTACTTCCTCAGAGCTCTGCACTGTTCAGCAGATCCCGCCCTCTACTCTTAATCGCTCCTCACTACAGCAGATCTCACAGCACCCTCTTCAGATCTGCTCACTGTTGCAGCAGGCAAAAGTTGCTTTAGTTTACCGCTTATATCTACATCTGTCCTCCTAGAGAGCTTCCAACGCTCCAGCTTGCCTCCAATACTCAGATCATGGCAGCCATTTCTGCTTGACTTCCTCAGCAATCTAGTCGTATGTCCGCTCATCCTTTCAAATACTACAAACATTAATACATGGTGAGAGACGTGGTACGAGACTGGAAATCTGTCTTAATTATGAGTTAAGGAGTTCCACTACTAGGAGAATGACTGGAGTTATGAAACCCAAATCTCTGAATGTGAGTTCACCTTTTCCATTCCAAGCAGACATGATGGTAGCAAACCGCTGATCAATCCTGTATTAACTAACACATAGGATGGGTCTCACCAATCTCGTCTCCAGAACCGGCTTTCTCCCCAATAATTTCGAATTGAGCAGCTACTTCCACAGCCAGAGCCAACATCAATCTCCGTCCAGTTGAGAAGCATGGGGCGCCGGTGCTCTGCAGCAGTCGATTCATATATCCATTCATCCCCTACCGACAAAGCATAGCCATCAAAGACTAGCTAGCATGCCCTGAGTGGGAGCTACCTGACCGCTGGGGCCACCAGAGGTTTTCCCCTTCTAGGAAGGGTTTTTTTCCTCTCCACTGAGCGGCAGGTAATCACATAACCATGCCACACTAACACTATTTAGTTTGTCTCCAGTTTGTCTCATATGTCCCTTCCTTTCCCATCTTTTCCAGCTGTTTCTTTTATATTATGCACTGGTTCGACTTGTTTGTCTCATGGTGAGGGTCTCTATGGGGAGCCGGGGTTACATCCTTGGGGGGGGGGGGGGGCGGTAAGTGTGGATTCACTGCCCCAACCTCACGTGCCCATGATACCTTGTCCTCGCTATAGGGGGGTTCTCACTGAGAGTCAGAGGCTCTGTCCTTCCTTTGCTAGGGATGTGGCCCGCTTTACACTCTCAGTGCCTAGTCCCAGACTAACCCATCTTTCTGTTACAGATTCCTGTGGGAGCCTTTTCCTGGCTTCGGAGGTCGAGCCTCACCTCATACGAGGGCAGTAACAGACCAGTCAAGGAATCCTTTTCTATTCTCCTTTCAGCCCTACGATCAGGCAATTCCTATCGCCCCGAGAGGCGCCTCTGCCGAGCAGAGCAACTTTTATATGTTTTCAGATCCTCAGGTGCGCTACCTTTGACCAAGCTCCATCCTCGGCAAAAGGAGAGCTCATCGGTCGGGATCTCTTTCTATCCTAATTTAAGCGGGCCCCCCTCTAAGCCCATCTAAGCCAAGCTACGGGATCTAGCCTCTATCCTTGGCCGAGCATCACTCGCTTGGCCCGTCTTACTAACAGCTCATTTGTGCTTCCGCTGCTCTATCCTCACAGCCCAGCGGATACCCTGTAAAATTTTATTATTTTTCTTTTCTTCAGAAAAAAAATGTGTGACTAATGTAATCTCAAATGCCTCTCATTTAATTTGGACAGCCGCTTATGAGGGATATTGTTACTTCTCCTAAAGCATCCTGATAAAGCGGGGCTGACTGTATACTGCAAACATTTTTATTTTTCTCTTCTTATTGAAGGTAACTGGTAAATATTTTAATTGAAATGAATGTATTCATTAATGTTTTTTTAGGAGAAAGCCAGAGGGACCCTTCTTCCATGTTTTTTTTTTCTTGACTCAATTTATGATTCAGTGTATGCAGTTATGGATGAATGACATATGGTGTCAAAGATCTGCTTCTCACAAGAAGAAGGCAATGCACTGTATACAGTCGTAGACAAAAGTATTTGGGCAGTTAAAAAGATGAGAAAAAACACAAAAGAAAGATATAAATTAAAGTAGATATTCAGTTTTATGAAATTCATTTTTTGCGTGTTATTTTTCATTTCATGCATGTTATGTAATAATTTGTTGTTTTATTATAAAGCTGAATCTCTGCTTATTTAGAAATCACTTTCTTTGTGGTTTTCTCATTTTTTTAAATAATGCGTCCACTAGAAATAACATACAAAATATTGGGAAAAGAGGGGTTGTTTTTAAGTTTATATTTAGTATATGGAATTTTGCAAGTATCCTTCACTTAAAGATGCTGGATTTTTTTATATATCAGCACCTCACTAAAATGGGCATTATACAATTACATTTCCCATCCGTATGCTTTGTACACTGACAAATAAGAGAATATTGATGTGAATTTGACCGATTAATGTAACAACAGGTGAATAGATTATTTCATTACCTAAGCAAATGTAATATTCGTGAATGAGGCCTGAATCACAATGCCAAACATACAGAAGATATTTTCAATATTATATTAGCAAGACACAGATTAGTTGCATTGTCCTGGGTAGCTTCTTGCTAATTTTATATTGCTAAAAAACTTGTTGTTTGCCTTGTATCAAATAAATACATTATAGTTGGCCATATGGAAACTAAAGATGTACATTAACTTTAAAGCTATTAATTACATCTAACAGTTCTGCTTACTTCAAAGGACGGGTAGCAAATTAAACATTTGTAGAATACAAATAGCTTTTTTTGCTATTTTGTGGCTTTCAGTTTTTTGTCTTCAGAGCCTATTTGGACCTGCTATCAAATCTGAGATGACCTCACATGGAATTTCACATGTATAGTCTGAACATGTCTGATCTTGTTCACAAAAGGCATCTGTACTATGGCTGCATGGGAAGAGCTATTCTAGTCCAGGTATTTGTTCAAACCATACCCTAAATTACCTAATCAAGCACGTTACACATTTACCCATGTCTTTAAGCAGTTCATTATTAAATTACAACCTATAAAACCTGGAGTGGAAGAGTGCACCCCTAATCTAATTATTGCCTTTCATTTCAAGATACATATGATAGCCACTGAAGCTGTTAAGTGTGTATATATATATATATATATATATATATATATATATATATAATTGATTGATAAAATGTGACTGCAAGGGCACAAACCAGTTTGTTTGCAAATCTTATCAATTTATTGGAATGTGTCCAATTAATATTAGTATTAGTATTACCATTGTCTGAGATTTTTTTTTAATTCAATTTAATTGCTTCTACCATTGTACATAGTTTACTTCTCCCAACTGGTTTTCAGTTATTTTGTTTTGACACTGGCAGTTTTGTAGAACAGGTAGAACAGGTGTTTATGCAACAAACTGCCAGTACATACTAGGATACAGGATAACACAGTCGAGTTTCCATTTCTCTTGGCTGCTAGGTACCTGAAATTGTGTTTTGTGAAAAATATACTGTATACAGTATCTACACTAGCTTGTATTGGCTGAGCCAATAAGATTTTTTTTATTTAAAAAAATAACCATTATAGTCCTTCTTTGTTCGGTGGTTATGCCTTCCCGTGTACAATGTTTATGTGTGTGTGTACCCGCTTAAAACAATTACTTATGCACTTTGCAAACAATGTTGGTCAATGTTAAAGCAAACCAGAAAACTCACAGTACAGACAACGCAGTTCTTTCTACCTGGTGGTAACATTTTCGCTACTAGCACTCATCAACCTTTTTCAGGTCTTCACATGGATATAGTTTCTTAACTGAATGTCACTTAAGTTAGCCCATGAATCAGCTTCTGACCATGTCGAGCAAAGAGGTGGTTCAGGTAGATAACTTGTGAACAACTGTTAAGTACATTGGCAGGCATGTAACTTCTATGAACTTGTCAACCATCTAATCTGGACATCTCTTTTTTGCTTTTTATTTGTTTATTCTATGAATTATGTACAAATTCAACTACAGTATATCTACAACTAGTTAATGTGTTTGTATTTTGTCTATACAATGTCTATGCATCTAAATATAACAGTATAACAGTATAACTTTTTTTACACATACTTGCTATTTATCATGCACTATTTTAAAAATATTAAAGGGTTAACGCCTGTGAGGCACTTTAAGTTATGTACTAGATCCATAAGGTCAAACATAAATCTTATACTGCAAAGATTCCTTTCTTTATTTTTTTTAGGTATGATGTATGATTTTATGGGTCGCCAAGGAGATTTAGGTCTAAATATGATACACCTTTGATCTGCAACAAAAGATTACATTTCATAAACTGGTATACAGTAAATGCCTAAAACAGAATTGTTTTGGAGATAGTATTATACCTAAACATGTCTGATGGACCTGCAATTCAGTCCTATGTAGTATTACTAAAATAAACTTTTTTTGACAGCTAACAGCTATCTCCTGTGCTGACAAAAAGTCTATGACAGGCATAAACCATGATTAAACTACAGTGGTGGTAATTATCTTCAGTTTGGTTTACTGTATTTCTCAAAACATTTGCATTCACCAGTGATTTTTAATCCCCTTATTTGTTACCTTTGTCCACCAGTGGATCTCAATAGCACCTCTGAAATAGGTACTGTGAACCAACACCCACTCCCCAATTGGGTTCTAATCCATTCTCACTCATCTCTTTAGACCCTTACCAGCATGCGTCAGCTCCATAGCGTGTCCCATATATTTTGGCCCTCTGCTTTGTTTAATTGCTTACACATAAGAAAAACTTTAACCAGACAGTTTAAATGACCTGAGCTTTATTTTTCCAAAAATACCTGATGTATTGCAATTTATGTGTTGAACACCACGGTGTGCATGAACCCAAAGCCACACCACTGAGTCTTCTAAATGTCAAGGTTTTTATTTGCTTTATTGTTTGAAGTGGGGAGGTGTTGGAGGGATCAGAAATAGTTATGTGACTAAGTATCTCTCATCCCTCTGGGCAGACCAGTAGTCTAATACAAGCTGTTCATTTTATGGTTGGAAGACAGGAAGCAATGAGCAGCTCGAACTGCTAATAACTATATTTAGCATTTGTTTTGCTAAATGTAGGAGCCCAGCGATCTCAGTTTCAGGGATAATAGTAGCTTGCTCGGTGAATGTCCAGTCTATAGGCCCCCCTTTTTCAAGCTCTGAGTTTCTAACAAGCATCAGTCCTGATGATGTTGGGAATACACATGAAACAGCTTTGATACTCTTTCGAACTGTCAGTATGAAAAAGTACTCTTCAGACAAAAAAAAATGCAGTTCAAGTGGGCACTTTTATTGTCTGAGGACATAAGCAATACCTAATTCAGAAATGAAAATAAATAAAAGAAAACTTGCTCACCTGGGCCCTGTCTAAACTTCTTGCAGGCCCTATGCTTGGCCTTGCATGAGCTAATCTCAGTGCAAGTAAAACACACTCATGAAACAGAAATTATTTAAGTCCAGTCCAGGTTTTCCTGGTTGCCACTGGTCCACTGTGGTTACCTTAGAAGATCTCCAGGCACAGGTCCACGAATGGTAAGTATCGCGCTCACCAATAATTTTGTAATCCACAAGTGTCTCTGTAGTAATAGTAGTTTTGCTCCTTTCAGGAATCGAGGTAAGTATTTCCAGGTTTTGGATCTGTCTTCCCAAGAGCAGTTGGCGCCCCTCTGGTCCAAACAGGAACAACAGGTAAGTTTAATTGCAATTATTGCTACACAGTCCTTTTCTTGAATAAGTTGCTTTTATTTCCCTTGACAGGAATTCTAGAGACCCCTGCTGGTGAAGAAATGTAACCACAGCCCAGCCCTGGTTGCAGTGTCCTGGTGGACTTGAATAAAAACTAAAACAGTCGGGTATTTATTTACTGCTGTAATTTTGTTCCTTTTTTTAAAACACACAGTCCATTAGGAATGGGTCTGGGTTGCTTTTTAAGCAGTTTAAATAACACAAAGTATTTACAAAAATACGTGTTGGTTTAACACAAGGTTCCACACAGAAACCCTGTGTAGACAGTCCATATAAGTGCACTTGCACTATTTAAAAATAATCCCATGCAGCATTTAAAACAGTCCAGAGAACAAAACAGTGTGCATATTTTATGCAGTGTCGTATTTACAGCCGTGAGTAAAAACATTCACCCCTATACAATGGACTTCTTAAAACATTGTCACACAGAGCTTGGATTTAATTCCATTCTTAATTAATTCCCACAGAATACTTTTGGGTAAGTTTTTGGTACTCACAGACAGCTGCTTGCGCTTGCTTTTCTGTTGTAACTTACAAGTCCATAGCAGAGGTAAACACACTGAGATTCCTTCGGTCAAACTAGAACACAGCCCTACTCACCATGTTCAAGTAAATCCACACAGGTACCGTGGAATAATAATGCGATACCACGAACCTCGCAATTATAGATCAACTCAGTTTCTTTTGGTTCTCTCACCGTGTTTCTGCTTGGGTCGTTGCTTTCCTGCAACCACGCTGTAATATCATTAACAGCCTGAATAGACACATCTCCCCACTCTATCTAAAGCTACCCTTTTATATCCCATAATTCCCACACAAACCAGGTCATCTGACTTTACAACCCAGTGTGTTAATGGGAATTGAAGGTCAAATATACATTACGTTATATACAATGACAAAAATGTAACTCTTCAGTTTGGCTGCAAAGGCAAAACATCAGCCCTACTTGTCTGATGTCTTCTCTTTGCCTTAAAGCCTGAGCATTTGTCACTATATATATATATATATATATATATATATATATATATATATATATATATATATATATATGAACCAATGGTTGAAAATCCTGGCCTGTGATTGGTTAAAACCTCATCATTGGATCAAAAATTGCAACTGACATCCTTACACAACCCAAGGGCGTTGGAACTAGGGGTGCTGGCTTTGGCTTTGCATGGCTTCTGTCATATACAGAGGTTACAGTTTTGTTCAATGGCTTTCGGCACCCCCACTTTAAAAGTTGTTCCAGTGCCACTGACACCACCGCGCCATAGACTCCGTCTGCCATGTGATTGGTTCACATCACTGTCAGTCCCACTCCTTTTGAAAGGAACCTTCTCCCCTGCACTCACAACAAGAGAAAATGGCTGAACAGCGAGTCTGTGATTTAACAGAACATTAATTACAAAACATACCACAAAAGAAAGATGCTCCAAACACTAAAATGGTGATTAAAATGTCACTGTGTTGTTTTCTGACTCTACGATGTCAACAAATATTACGGCCGGGATATAAACTGGATTATGCAACAGTCAGCAAGCTGCACAGAGAGCTGGATACCAAAAAAACTGGTATAACTACAGTATGCGGTATGAACTTCAAAAACATTTTCTGTTATTTAAATTCAATATTTATTTCTGTATGCTGTATCAGCTATATTTACAGTCATATTTACTATCCAACCTTGCCTCACTTATTTTCTTGACTGATTTATATATTAAATATTATGTACTGTACACTTAGCCATAGTGGAAAATTAAATGCCCCTCGGGAAGACTATTGTTACCTCTAGGGTGCAATGCCCTCAGCCTGCAGCTTCAGGCATTATAGTCCCTTGTCAATAGCAATAGTCTTCCCTCGGGTCAATAATTTTCCACTATAGCCTCTCCAGTCAATATCTATATATAATGTATGTGTATATGTCACTGTAACAGGGTGAAGTGTTACATGCGTGAGTTGTCACTGAACAATACTGAGGCAGACACAGAGCATTGGTGTTGACACACCGCACCAGCACACAGATTTAATTAACACACAACCACTGACACTAGGGTACCAGCAATAGTAGCCCTAGTGTCACATGTAATAAAATTAAACGAAAACAAAACAAAGCTAAAAATTTTGCCGCACAAAAGGGTGAACGCTAGTCCCAATACAAGGAACGTCCCGCTCCAGGAACCTACTAATTTACGGTAACCCTCTCTATACTGTTTTGGGATCAACATCACATATACTAACCTACTACTGTTGCTCCCGAAGTCCTGGCCTCCCAGCAACTCCAGGCCGTTCCGACGGTCCTGGCTGGGCACAGGCACCGTCTTGCAGTTGAAGGGTTCCGTAGTAGTTCCTGCAGAGCGGACGCTCTCCTCCTGAATGTAAACAAACATACACTTCCGCCCAGCGCCCGTCTGTGTAGCAATGGCCTTGCAGTAGCCTCAAACTGTGGCACAGATGCTCTTTTAACTCCGCGCAGCTTCCCTGGGCCTGCCCTCCAGCCAATCCGGACCTCCTGATGCGCTCAGCACTGGCGAGCCTAACGGCCCAATTGGTTGCCTAGCAACGCTTCTCAGCCGCAAACCCTTGCGCTGGAAACAGCAACAGGGCTCCCTGTCACAGGAACTGTGTTAGAGATGTTTTGGGGGCTTGGGATCGCAGATTAACAAGTTATTACATACACTGTTTCACTGCATTACAGAGTTACAAATCATTAGGTGTTTTAATATCCCACTCACTGCCTTTAATATAATGCAACAGAGCATAATGGCATTGTTTTTCATATCTCAATAACTCTTCTTCAGTCTAAATTTGGTCACTTCAGACCTTAAATAGTGATTGATGTTCTACTATAAAAACTGTTTGCTAGTATTCTAGGAAGTGGTTGTGTGGTTAGCATTATCTTCACATGCAGGCCCCAACGTATAAAGTGTACATGGTTCACAAAGACCACTATTTATTTAATTCCTAATCATTACCATGCTTGCTTCTGGCTTAAATCGGCACAAATACCTTATATGCGCTTGGAATATGATTTTATAAAAAAGTTTAGTTTTAAAATAAAAAAAAAAATAAAAAGATGTATTCATTCTTAAAATAAACTTAGAAAAATGTGTTCATTTCAAAATAATCAACAGCAGTGCTAAGCCTTGCTGAATGGTAAATGCACAATCTGTTTCAACATGTTGAATTGGGTAGCATTAGGTTTCACAGCTGTATTAAACCTCCATGTTCAGGTCCTAAACTAAACACAGGATCACTGCAAGAGGAAGTTAGCACATAGCTTTCCTTTGGGTTCCAGCTTAGGCCTACTGAATTACAAATACCACACATATTGAAACGCTACAGCAGCTTCCTAGTGCTCACAGCACGGGTCCAAAACCCTGTGACCTCGACCCTCTTATTAAAAACTTTGCAGGACCCTTTCTCTTAAAGAAAAGCCTGGTAACTGGATGGATTCTCTTTTGCTGTAAGAATTTCAAGCTGAGAGGAGGACGTTGTCTTTTGATGTGCGCAGCCTTCTAATTGGAAGGAAGTAAAGTGGTAGCTTGTCAGGCCGTTAGTCCCTCTGACCCTTCCCATCGTCTATTTGAAATGGCATCAGAAAATAAACATTCTCACAGAGGTAACTGTCAAGTGCAGTGCAGTCTGGTTTTTGTTAGGCCACTAATAAAAACTGGCGTGATTGAAATAAGTTTCAGATCATTTTAAGTCAACAGCATTTAATTCCAATCCATATGTATGCATTACAGTTGCATTTCTAAAATATACTGCATGAGGTGATCGGTTAAATACAGAATTGCTGAGGAAAGTATAATGTTAAATCAAGTTGAAATATAAAATAGATTACATCTTATGATTCAAATCCAAATTGCTAATTTGCCTGGGTGATTTATAGACCCACTTCTTAACATTACTACATACAGTAAAAATACAGAGACTATTAAGATTCTTAACTATTTAGAGCATTAAAATATATCCCCAATGTGCAAGGAACAATATAACAGATGTTACACAGTGTAGTTAGGCATTCAGTAATCAGCATAAGGTGAACACATATGAACAAAGTTTGGTTTATTTTGTGCTGAGAGAGAGTTGTTTGACCTTTTTTTCGGACAGTAGAACAGCTTCACTCATACCCATGATCTTTACAACTTTAGTCTGACTAAAACATGCTTATGAATAATTTCAGAAGACCACCATAAAGAGCTGTCATATTTTGTTTCACACTGTAGAAGAGTCATTGACAAAAAGTGACATGCCACGTGTCTGCCCAATGGACAGTTCTTTCTGGCTGATGCTACCAGTCTGTCTGCTGGGCAGTTCACCACTCCCTTCATGATACTGTCATCATCAAAAAAATGTGTCAAAAGATTTGTAAAAATGTTCTGTACTGTGACAGACAAACAGAGACAAGATAAGTGTATATGGGTCCACATTTAATTAGAATACTAAAATGGCCCAAATTAAAAGTGTTTCTTATTGATGTCACACAGTAGCCATCAGTCATTCACATCAAAGAAAATATGACTAACCGCCCATCGCTGTCTGGACAAGGATTTACAACTTTCGCACACAATGCAGAAAGTGTAAACCCAATCTCATTGTAATGAGAAAACTTGCACTCATAATCTCCCCTAAGGGAAAAAGAACTAAACAATAGCAAGGGATAATTCTCAAGCCAAGAGACCATTTATTTTAGGACAGCTGTTTGAAAATTGTTGTGGAATGCCAGAGGGCAGCAATCTGTTGTCACTCAGTATGAGGGAGATTGTTTTTTATACAATTGTTTTATTAATCCAGTTATAACACACAGGAGAGAGAGAGAAAAAAATGTATTATTTGTAAAAGAAAAAAAAAAAAAAAGATTTCTTCATGATGCTCAGTCCCCCATGGTGTTTAAAGCTTATGCTCTATGTTAGCCCCACAGGCACTGTCTGGATAAGCATTCCAGTGCAAAAAGATTCACCTGTGTTTACCTGGATAAGTAAAATAGACCCATTGAGTGTCTATTAACTTCCCACAAATAACAGAAATAAATCCATAATACATCAAGGGCTATAAGTACAAGATAGAAATATATTTTGGCCTCCTTTGTGTGAAATAAATCACGTCACAAAACCGTGATTTTTTTGTATTAAGACATTTCATACTCCAAAGCTACCATACTTCAAGATGTTACTTTAGTTAAATGACTAAATAGCACATAGTAACAAAAATGCTTTACCAAACCAAATTGATTCATATTGACTATTTAATAGAATACATAAACAAGAATAATTAAACCACACAATTGAGCCCTAATTCATATTTTTTTTTAGCCTCTTTTAACTGTATGGGGTTTGAGAAGTTGCCCTGCCAAAACTTGAAAAACATATACGCATTATAAAATAGATAGGAAACTTAACATGGTAGACATTAACATGATGCATGCAGTGGCTAGAATGGAGTTTTTTCATGTTGGTTACTTGTTTTTAATGGGTTTTAGGTAGATAGTAGCAGGTCTGCTCTCACAAGAAATTGAAATTACCAATACTAGGATTTAAGTGGTAATGTGCATATACAGATCTTACAAATATTAGTATGCTAATACATTAAAAACCTTTCATCTGGCACAAAAAGCATTACATAAACAACATACATTAACACCCACATTTCTTGTTATCGTTCTTCCAATGATCTGTGACTTACAGTAAGTATCCAATCTAGATAAACAATGCTATAATGTTCTTTAAACAAGGGCGAAACAAATGGCACAGCTATTGAAACATGTGTACTGTTTTTTTTGGTGATCGCTACAAATACAAATGTAAAGTATATGTTTGGCCATTTTTGGTTTATGATACAATAAGGCTTACATCTTGATTAGTATCACATGAAAACACAGTTCAAAAGACAATATTAATAATACAAGAATGAGTGGATAAATTGATTCTTCAGTTTTGCACATTTTTGGACAGCGACACCTGTGCCTTCTGCCAGTTCTGTTGTCAACTCAACGCTTGTCTTCTTTCTATTCCTTAAGGATATTATCTTCAAGTATTGCTCATCCTTGTCAGACAGCCTTTTGGGTCTTCCAGTCCTGGGTTTGTCAATTACACATGATGTTTCTCTGTACTTGTTGATTATGCTTCGGATACCACACCTTGAAAATTGAGTGATGCGAGCTATTTCACTCAATGTTTTTCCTTCTTTATGCAAGTCAAGGTTGTTATAATTGTAGAAAACACTACTGGAGGCTTTGAGTAAATTGTTGATGCTCATAATATATATAACAAGACTTACATAACCACAGCATTGGCATTTTTTTAATCATAGAAATAATTTCACAACAGAATTAAAAATGTAAATGTATTTGATGTATCTAAAAGGGAAATGAAAATCCAGGGAATTATTTTCTTCTTATCAAATAATTGTAATATATGCACAGGAACCTTTAAACTGGTTCCTGACAGCTGCAATCGCTTCCACCCCTCTGAAGTTCTAAAACCATTAGATTCCAGAGCAAAACCGTAACCCTGTTTAATTCCAGAAGCCAATGGGTGTTAGTAATGGCTGTGGAAAGTATTTTAACGACCTCAAAGTATTTTCTTTTGAAAAACAGGAACAGTGAGAGGTGGGGCTGGAGTCTTAAATATGTTGCTGTCCTGTTTAATGCAGAAGTCTTTGCAGCTCATGGTTTATATGGGACAAACATTTAAAAAACAACCAGGACAGGGGGTGTTCTGCATTTGTGCTCAGATGAGATAAACCGTTGCTATTTTGCAGTCGTCAACTTACATTGTATGTTCCAAGGATTCTGCCGTTGCTATGGTCAAGTTGTCCTGACCTAGAGAAATTCCAGAGATAAAAGAATGCCATCTGGTAGGTCAATACAAATATTTTCTCAGGTCTAGGCAGGTGTGTCAGTAGTGGTATATGGAGGATGGAATGGACTGATAGCTCACTCTGCATGAATGTTAAAAGAGTAGCAATAACCGCAAAATGGCAGATAGTATTTTAGTCCCTTCAGATATAACTAATGACAAGTAAAACTGAGTAGGACTTATGCACTCAACATAGAAGAGAGGTGACTCAAACCTCCAATTTCAAGCTTTTAAGGGATTTTCCAGGCTGATTCTTCTGTGTAGGAGGATTACTATTTCACTTTGCTGTGGGTCTTAAATGCAGTGCATGTGTTGACTTGCATTGTAATTTTAATAGATTCCTATAGCCATGACTACAGTTCATAATATACATTATAATAATAATAAACAATCATGTAAATTATTTAAAAAAAAAAAACATGTTAAACATCTTTTACTGTTTCTACTAGACAATACCAGTACTTTTCTGATGACACAGTAGTGCTCCATAGACTACATCTCTTGTCTATTAGTATGTAGTAGGCTTGTTACTTTATGTGCATAGTAGTTAAACTGACTCATTGTTATTAAAAAATATTTTGTAGTAGCATTACGATTTTTTTGTTGCTTTCAGTAACTGTAAGAAAATAACTTTTATGCCACAAACAGTAGTAAAGATGGTGCCGCAAGCACATTACTATACACAATTATAAACCAGAAAGGATTCCCTCCACAAATCCACTCCCATACATTTGTATGAATTGCTTTTCCACCTACCAGATAAAGGCTGTCTCCCTATAAAGCTATTCAAATCCCCCTTCCTATAATGTATAACCTCTGATCATGGGATATATCACACAGAAACCTGATGTCACCGGGGTTTTGTGACTGTATGGTTCCATTCAGGAGTGACTCGTTACTCGAAGGTGGTGATGTTTTTTTTTAGGCAGGCATTTCCAGTTCCTCAAAGTCCTGAAACTTAAGAAACTTATGTGCAGAGATAGATGAAAGCCTGTTCATGATGTATTATTTTTCAGTAGAAGCATCAAGGGTTTGGGTTCCAGGAGGACAATTCTCAGCCTTCACACTGTCAGACAAACACAACTTTTTCTCAACAAACAACAAGAGGCAAGTGGGCAAGTAAGACTACCCAAAACCATCCCTAGTGTCATCTGCATTGTCTGTCACATATTGAGCTGTTGTTTTGTGGACCTGTAGACCTGATATTTGTAAAACTACAGTAGGCCCTATTTACAAAACTCTAAGAATCATTTTCAAGAATGTATTTTAAGGACTGTTTTTGATTTATTTAATATTAACGGGCTGTCCTTAATAAAAGATTCCTTAAAACTATCCTTAAGATTTAGTCAATGGAGACCACTGTTTTAGCCATGTAAAATATATTTTATTGCGCAAACATGTCAAATTCATATTCTTTGTATGTATTTTATTGTGTACTGTTACATAAATAGGGATATTTGTTTGTTTAGCACGGTTATATTTTCTTAGTTAAGGCTAATTAAACATGTTTCAAATGTAGTTTCTTATGCAAACATGTAGGAATACTAATCACAGTGTTGTACTTTCAACAAGTGCAACCTTATCAAGTTATTCTGTTAATTGTAATGCTTTGATTGACATTTATTTGTGGCTGTGTGCTTTTGTGCATTTTAATATTTCCCTGCCCAAATTAATGAATGGAAGTCTTGTATGAAAAGAAAACAGGTGTGGATGTTGCACTTAAAGGAACAGCTGTTAAAACACATGGCACACTGCAGCAATAAGTTTAAAATGATTAGTCAATGGTCCACCTCTTCTTACTGTCCAAAAATGTTGCCATTCTGGGGGAGAGGGGGGTTAAAGTTACCTTTCCCTGTGAGCTTCTGCCAAACAGCCAATGAGACAGGGCAGCTTTCTGTGGCACACGTCATCGAGAGGCACATTCTCTCTGACAGCTGGAGCTGTGAATCTCTTTCAGAGAGAATAAAAAGGAGACTAAGTGGAACCAGAGTAGCTTTTATAAGGAAATAAGCATTCTTCACATACTTACAGGAACCAGCATTGGCAAGGAAACAGGACAACTGGAATGAATGTGTTACTTGTGTCTGATAAAGTCCAGCATCAACATTAGGAATGAAACTAAAAGACCAACTGTTGCAATGACGTGCTATATCTGGAAGGGGTACAATAGCTACATGCTGTACTACTGGTCTTGACTTCCATCAACAAAGGGCCTGTTATTCTTTCTTGGCAGGCAAATAAAAATAAAGTGGTTTTCTATTACATGTTGTACTGTGCCCCACTGTTTTTTCATAGTCAAATAAATAATAAGTGTTTTATTAAAAATTGTTCCAGGGTATAAATATAGATTTCTCTTTACATGTTAATATATTCTGGTTTTGGTAATGTAAACTGGCCTCAATAGTGCACAATGACAAAGCACGTTCCTTTGAAGATATTTGAACATCAAGCCAAATCTGCCATTGCAAACAATATGCAGGACCCCATTCACAACACTTTAACTTTAATGAGCTGCATGCACCTTTCCTAGAAAGTTGTTAAAGAAACCAACAAGTTTCTAGAACAGTTCCATGAATATCCAACTATTTGTTCTCGAGGTAAAATTCATGACCAGGGAAAATCAAATAAACAAACAAAATCACTTAGGGGATGTTTTCAAAGCATTTACTACTGACAACATTTCTCCAAAATTCCAAATAAAAATATTGTCATTTACAGCATTTATTTGCAGAAAATGACAACTGGTCAAAATAACAAAAAAGACGCAGTGTTTCGAATAATGCAAAGAAAATAAGTTCATAATCATTTTTAAACAACACAATACTAATGTTTTAACTTAGGAAGAGTTCAGAAATCAATATTTGGTGGAATAACCCTGATTTTCAAGCACAGCTTTCATGCGTCTTGGCATGCTCTCCACCAGTCTTTCACATTGATGTTGGGTGACTTTATGCCACTCCTGGCGCAAAAATTCAAGCAGCTCGGCTTTGTTTGATGGCTTGTGACCATCCATCTTCCTCTTGATCACATTCCAGAGGTTTTCAATGGGGTTCAGGTCTGGAGATTGGGCTGGCCATGACAGGGTCTTGATCTGGTGGTCCTCCATCCACACCTTGATTGACCTGGCTGTGTGGCATGGAGCATTGTCCTGCTGGAAAAACCAATCCTCAGAGTTGGGGAACATTGTCAGAGCAGAAGGAAGCAAGTTTTCTTCCAGGACAACCTTGTACTTGGCTTGATTCATGCCAAAGCTGCCCAATTCCAGCCTTACTGAAGCACCCCCAGATCATCACCGATCCTCCACCACATTTCACAGTGGGTGCGAGACACTGTGGCTTGTAGGCCTCTCCAGGTCTCCGTCTAACCATTAGACGACCAGGTGTTGGGCAAAGCTGAAAATTGGGCTCATCTGGGGGTGCTTCAGCAAGGCTGGAATCGGGCAGATTTGTCTTTGTGAAGGACGCATGAATCAAGCCAAGTACCAGTTGTCATTTTCTGCAAATAAATGCTCTAAATGACAATATTTTTATTTGGAATTTTGGAGAAATGTTGTCAGTAGTTTATAGAATAAAACAAAAATGTTCATTTTACCCAAACACATACCTATAAGTAGTAAAACCAGAGAAACTGATAATTTTGCAGTGGTCTCTTAATTTTTACCAGAGCTGTATATGCATATATTTATGCTGCCATGGAAACAGTACACACACACACACACACACACACACACACACACACACACACACACACACACACACACACACACACACACACACACACACACACACATATATATATAAAATATATATATATATATATATGTGTGTACTTTCTTGCTCTTATTGTATTACTTGTATTGTAACACTTGAAATGTATATGCTTACGATTGTAAGTCGCCCTGGATAAGGGCGTCTGCTAAGAAATAAATAATAATGATATGTACTCAGGGGGGTGGAGACTTATCCAATTATGATCTTTCAGTTTTGTATTTTTAATATATAATTTTTTTCTCTATAAAAACTTTTTTCCTCTTAACAGTGTGGAGTATGGTGTGTAGATAAGTGCCGCACGCCACCTAGCTGATCACAATAGAGTTTCTTAGCAGCCACACAACTATGGCCTGGTCCCAAGATGGCCGACTTCCGGTTCCATCCTACTATCAAGTCAGCACATCCCTGAGAAGGCGTACCACCAACCTTACTCAACGCTCTTCCTGGTCGGGAGGTACACTTGCAGCTCAGATTCCTTCTCTCCCGTTCAGAGACATTTAAAAAAAAATAAGGAAATGAAAATACAAGGGAAAAAATATTTGCCGATATAAACTTCACAAAGTCGTATTTGCGTTCAGTGGGTTACATTTTGTATACTTTGAAAATATAAACTACATTTCTTGCTGTTTAATAAGATGTGCAACAGATAAAAACTGTCAAACAATAAATGTTTTATGTTTCATTCACTTTTGTATGCTTTAAGAAACAGAATATATAAAACATATGGGTTAGAATATATTATTATCACATAAGTCTCTTGTTGGTTTTGGGCTGGTAATTCACCCGTGGCTGCGCCTGTCTGTGAATAGAATACGTACCATTTAATTATGTTACCAGTTGACCAGGAAGGCCTCTGCTGCATTATTCTATCTATGCCCCATCAATTATTTTCAATATTAGCATCTACAAAGATTCTGCTTTGTGCAGATGAGCTTTGGCAGAATTCAGCTTTAAAATATTTTACAAATTACTTTTCAAAGCAATTGTTCTTCTGGCTCAGCACAGTTATAGTAGTTAGGACTTGCAGCCACAGACCACACAGTCTCCTGCATATGTTGGCAAACTGAGTGTGGCTTGGATATGCTACGGCAGGAATTCCATTCCTTGCTCGACCTGACCATAGTTATATGCAGATCTCTTAAAAGGAATACAGAACATTGGGCCCTATTCACAAAAAAATATTTGCAAATCAATAGTGAACAGTATTATTTGGCTTCTTTTTTTCACTTAGGATTCAGTGGAAAGGTTTTTTTTTTGTTACATCTCACATTGTAACACAACAATAGTAGGCTGTGGTGCCTGCTGGAGATCTTACCATTATGACAATGTATAGTCAAGTTATGTGTTAATTTGGCAGTTTACCTTTTTTCATGCTGTGGCAGGACAGCTGAGTGATGACGTCCACTACGGTGTCCATTTTAGGACATCCTCAGACATCACCCTTACTGAAGTCAAGTATCAGGCATCCCCCAGTCAAGTATCACGCATCAATAACTTCCTCTGACACCCCTCCCTCGAGTCAATCATCAGACCTCACCCCTCCTTGAGTTAATCGTCACCACTCCTCGAGTCAATCGTCAGACATTCTTCCTGGAGTTTTGGGGTTTTTTTCAGGGAGAGTGAGGGGTTGGATGAAGTTGTCTGAATCACCCAATCAAACAAGGGCAAAAAAAACTTCTGGTGCTTTCATTGGATGTCACAGATGTCAGTGTAGCTTGATTAGTGCATGTGTTTTTACCTGTCAGCAGCTACACTGACATCAGGCAGGTACTACGAGTGCAAATTTTTTTTATTGAAAACAAAAATAAATAAAATAAACAGGTTTGCACAAAAACAAATCACAAACACTGACACCAAACAAACAAGTACCGTGCTTCCTGCACGCATAGCAATTGTTATTTTCTTAAATCTTTTCTTCTCCGCTCTCACTCTCAAACCCCCCCCCCCCCCCCGAACACAGAAGAGCTGCAGATTTTATAGTCACCCGGGGAACAGCTGTATTCAACTGCGATTTTAAACATATGTACTATAGTCATTTTGAACTATATACCTGACAAATATTTTTTTTTCATACCCATGTGTATTCATGGTGATATCACCACAAGAAGTCAACTAAAATTCTGATTAGCTAGAAATATTATTACAATTTTTTTTAATGTTTTGTTTCTTTGACTACAGTAAACCCTCGCTATAACGCCCTTCATTATAACGAAACATCAGCTGGGCAGCAGTGTGGAGTAGTGGTTAGGGCTCTCGACTCTTGACCGGAGGGTCGTGGGTTCAATCCCCAGTGGGGGACTGCTGTATCCTTGAGCAAGGTACGTTACCTAGATTGCTCCAGTAAAAACCCAACTGTATAAATGGGTAATTGTATGGAAAAATAATGTGATATCTTGTAACAACTGTAAGTCGCCCTGGATAAGGGCATCTGCTAAGAAATAAATAATAATAATAATAATAATAATAATAAAGAACCTGGACCCTGGACCCCAAAGCAAAATTGATTAAAGAAAAAAAAAAAACTTGAGGATCTGATTAACTTTTCATGTCAAACTTTTCATGTCGGGTTGATTTGGAATAAAAGGTCAGTTTGGGATTCTTGCATGTTGGATTAAGATTTGGTGCACTTTGAAACGATTCATGTCAGATTGATTTTGAATAAAAATTCAGCTTCAAATTCGGGATTGTTGCTTGTTGTACTGCGTTTTAATTCTTTAACGAATAGGATAAAGCAAAGGCAGAATATTGCATACATGTGACAAACAGGTACATGTAATTCTACTTGTATTCACAATCTCATCTCATTTAACTTACTCCAACAGTGCTTTTTAAACTGGAATTTCAGTAAACCTCCTAAACAACACATCACATCACAAGGAGTGCACAAAACTAATAAAACAAAATGGCCATACATAAAAACTTTAATAAAACAAAATGATTATTAAATAGCTTATTAATAATTATTGAGTAAAGAGCATATACGTACAACCACACACATCAGTTCTATAAGGGAAAGAAGTTCAGAGAGCCAGAGTTCAAATTATTTGCAGTCTTATTTTGTGGCATTGCATTGTAATGTGTCATGATAATTCAACATTTATTACTTTATTTACATTCTTATCTCACTTGCTGCCTGTACCCAGACCCATTTATAATAAAAAGTGGTTAAAATGTTATGTCAAAAAATAATCAACTCTAAATGAGACAGATATATTTTAACTTAGAACTCAGTCACAAATACTACAAGCCTCAAAGCATTTTGGTTTACTGGGATAATAGCTGCAAAGATGATTAAACTATGAAACCTGCTTACTACTGTTATAAAGTGTTACTTCTATACTTAGCTTATCTTTTCTTTAATTTGAGTGCAAACTTTCCTAGAGTAAAGGCAAGTTCCTGAGCAGGATGTGGAGGCCATATAAAAATAATGTCTGTCTAGCTATTGAATGCCAAGTGATCGAATCTTATTTCTCTGGTTTGGATCTCTGCCAACTCTTTCTGTAATGTCAGACTTTGTTTAATCAGCAAATAGTCCTTCAAAAACGCTGTTGGGACCTCCATGCCTTTCGCTGGGCTGTTAATATTTAATTTGAATGTGTTAACGGTACATTTCTGTTTGATCGGGCTACAAACCATTAATCATTTATTGAGCAGCACAGTAGTGATATCTGACTTTCATTTGCTAAAGCCAGCAAGATCAAAAGGAAAACTCATTCTATTTTTTCAATCTTTTTATTTAAAGAATCAACATAATAATAGGACATTACCAATTACTTTGTTAACTTTATAGTGCTGCTACTAATTAAGAAACAGTGAGGAAATAGCATTATGATGCTTGAAATATGACAAGATGTATGCAGTATATATTACTTTACATCACGGGTACTCAACCCTGGTCCTGGAGAGCCGCTGTCCCTCCTGGTTTTTGTTCCAGCTGTACCCTAAATGACTTAATTGGACCAATTAAGTGCTTATTAGAAGCACAATTGGTCAAATTAATCAATTTAGTGTACAGTTAGAACAAAAACCAGGAGGGACAGCGGCCCTTCAGGACCAGGGTTGAGTAGCCCTGCTTTACATAGTAATAGTAAAATAAAGCCCTTAGAACCTTTGGTTGGCCAACACAAGTCAAAAAAGCAAATAACGAATTGATGCTTCCTCTTCCTCAATCCCAACACCCCAGAATGCACCTTGGTTGTTACCTGATGTTTCTGACATCATCCCAAAGAAGTGACCACAAAACAAAAAAAACTGCAGTCTATTCATTCTTTTCATGTTATATGGCAAGGACTGGAAACAGTTCTTGTGTGGTAGGATTATTATATTATTAGTACCCTTAGTTTCAGACTGGAACCTTAAATTCCTCTAGTGACAGGTCACATATGCTGAAAAGCTTAATCACCTAGGCTCAACTCTTTAGAGAACACTGGTGAATATCAATAAAGAGCCCTACAACTCTTAATGGATCAAAAGGTCAAAACCTTTGTTATTGCCAATGTTTATGGGGATGGCCTAAAGTTCATTGCTACACACAAGACACTCACAAACAGATCTCTATATAAAAAAAAAAAAACCTGAATAAATAAAAGCTGCACTGGTAGCTCTATAATGCTATTTAGGGTTGGCGTAGCTCAAAAAAAAAAGAAAAACAACTCACTATTTTATTCTACGCCCTGTTAATGTATGTCACTCGTACTTTGTGATATTTTGGATGAAATCGTCATGGAAACTGGGAAGGCCTTCCCAGGCAGGTTGAGGCACATTTGTAGGGAAGTGTGGGAATACTCCTCCAGCGCTGGGTTTGCTCAAGTTTCTACCTGCCCTGTGTACATGAGGGACTTCTATCTCCCGCATTTCACAGTCAATAACATTACCTGCAAGTAACCCTTTAACCTCCAACCGTTTTTTAAATTGTTGTCTGTTCAGAGCCAAGTAACAACAATAGCATACCATTAATTGGCATCTACAGTATTTTCAAAACACCAACATTATAACAGTCCATCTGTGTTTTTGTTTTTTTTTCAAACTGTAAAGGGTGGAGGAATATTTATAGTGCTATTAAGAGGAAGTCTGATTATATTACAACTTAAGGTTATACAGCACAGTGTCATAAGCACAGAAATAAAACCATCTAAGTGCCGCCACTCCTTATCTTTACAATTGGATAAATGCCTTCTTTGAAGCTAATTTAATTGCCTTTGCTGCAACTCCAATAGGTCGGAGTTCAAATGATTTTTATTGATTTTCGTGGGGTTAAGACTCAATGAAACATTAATGCCAATAAAGTTGTATGCAGACTGTCTAGAATTTTGTTCACACTTTATATTGCTGAGAAGTCTAAAGGAAATGATGAGGTGGGATTTTCCTTAGAAAAAAATCACATTTATACCAACTTGTCCCCCCTGCATTTCAGATAGAAGGGGATCTACTATGTGTTCAAATAAAATTTCCATTACTATATGCCAGTAATATTCAATCTACACATTCTCTGGTGGGCCAGATATGTCAATGTCCAAACTTTGGGGGGGGGGGGGGGGGTCACAGAGCGCTCATGATGTGCGTACCGGTGGGGGGGTTTTAAACGGTTATGAAAATCTGACCATCCAATCACACTTTACATAACTTCGCACACTACACTTGCACCAATCAGCTAATATACGTCTCAGAAATAACCACTTACAATGATACAATGTCTGATCACCATGTAATAATAAAAATAGAAAGCAATTATATTTTTTCTGATATTTTCCTGACAATATTCAAAGGACAGTGCAAACAAATATTTATACAAATAACATTGTAATGCTATTAAAACAGCATACTATTTGTTTTAATTTTATTAAAACTAGAAATTGACACTCGCTCGCACCGTCTTTGTTTTCAGAAAATTACTGCTCAGCAAGCATTCAAGTTAACTAATGAAAGCACATCAATTATTGATCGCTTTATTTATGTTGCATAAGCATCTTATTAAGTGCCTCGTTAAAAGTGTAGCACTGTGTCTAAATTTGTAACGTCATTTGCTAACTCCAATGTGTTTAAATGGAAATGAAAAGTTTCTAACTTAAATACATGGCATGAGAGTAAACAGAGGGAAAATAACCTTAAGTGCATATCCACCGTGCCATCTTTGACAGGCGTGCCGTAGGTGCATTTCTTACTGTTGCCAAACAGGTTTTGTTCAGCCCAAATAAAAGATCTTTGACAGGCTCAGTTTCTTCAGCTGCTTTCCTGTGCTTGAACACTTACTCGTGGCTACATTGCTAATTTTTCTAATTTTTCCTAAACATACTAAGTTTATCATATGAAAAATAAAGAAAATATAAACATATGCACTTCTTAAGTTTTTCATTTACTTCTAGAATAAAAACTATTTCTCATTTAAAAACATACAGCAGTCCCTCCCAGCTTCCCAGGCCTTTCTGTAATAAACTGTACACAGAAATCTGGTGTTTTGCAAGATTAAAAAAAATAATAAAACTGTTATTGCTCTGACAACAGGTCAAACTTAATAGGTTTATCCAGGGCTTCTCAAACTCGGGCCTGGGGACCCCCTGTGTCTGATGGTTTTCATTCCAACCGCTCTCTCAATTACTTAACTATACACTTAATTGAACTGATCATTTGCTTAATTTACTTGTTTTTAGCTCTTAAAAAACTTCAAAAGTATCAATTAAGTGTATAGTTAAGTAATTGAGAGCTAGGTTGGAATGAAAACCAGTAGACACTGGGGGTCCCCAGGACCGAGTTTGAGAAGCTCCGGGTTAATCAATCATTTAACTTAATACAATACCGAAGTGTGACAGGCTGAGTGATGACGTCCCCAGACCAGACAGCTGACAGAGAGACACACAGGCAGGTACTACGGGTGAAAGCACTCTTGTGCGCTGTTTTTATTCATAACAAAAATAAAACAAAATGTGCAGACAAAAAAACACTGCTCACAGAGCCAAAATAAAGTTTTGCACAAAAATAAATCACAAACGGAAAACCTATTTTAATACTGTTATATATATATATATATATATATATATATATATATATATATATATATATATATATATATATATATATATATAAAATGAAAGGCAGTTTAATCCCATCAGATTCTATAGTGGGGCCCCCACCTTCACCACCAAAAAGCTTTTCATAAACATACAGTAGCCCCTCGCTCAACTGGATATGTTTGTCTGACATAAGGAGGTGTTGTGTTGGTGTACAATGCAAAAAAGATTATTTTTGATTGAAACTAAATGATTTTAGGGTTTTTTAAAATTTTTTTAATTATTATTATTTTTAACTTGGTCTACTTAGTAGCCTAGACAATTCACACACAATAGATCATGGTCCTTGTGACAGGATGGCCGTGTGTAGTGACATCAGGCCAGAAAGCAGGAAGGAAACTGACACCAGTACTGCAGATTCAAAATAAAAGACGCGGCGCCGCCGTTTTATTTAAATAATACAAAAATAAATAAAAAAAGTTTAAACACAAAAGACTTGCTCACAGAGCGAAAATAAAAGGTTTAAACAAACCAAGTCTCGAACATAAAACAAACAAAACACAGGTCAGGCTGGGCAACTGCTGTCACTGTTCCTGTATTTACGTTTAATTTTTAAGTTTAGTTTTCTCTCTCCTCGCTCTCTCTCCTAATACACCCACCCGGGAACATGGAGAGCTGCAGGCTTTTTATACCGTGGCCTGCACGAGTTTAATTATTCCTGGCAGAGGACTCTCGCCATTTTTAATAAAACAATAACAAACAAAAACGCACGGCTATGCCGTCATATTTAAATAAATAAACCACAAATACAAAATAAACTGCACAGGGGCGGAGGGGGAAACCCCGTTCTAAAAATAAACAAAATCCATGTACAGGGCTTCTTGCCCTGTTACAGTCCTATACAGATGTTCAGAATGACCTGGAGGGTTAGTGGCTTATGTGTGCAGTCTATTGCTCCCAACATGCTAGGAAAACCAGAAATGTCATAGAGATTTGTTTTCAAGGCTTGTAAGTGAAAATTTGGAGACAGACACATTCTACACGGGTTTAGTGGGATGGGGCTTTAACCCCATCCATGCTGCCAAACAATAACAAACAAAAACACTGCGTTTTAAATAAAACACAAAACCATACATTTTAAATCATACTAATACAATAATAAACCATTACTTTTAAATCATAATACATTCTAACTAAACACAAAATACACTTAAATCAACAAATCATATTAGACACACCACACAATACATTTACTTACAAACACGGCTCTCCTAATTATGTGCAGGGCTTTTCTTCTGCCCTGCCACATACCCCTCCCCCTTGTGCGGGACACTCCGGCAGTGAAATTGCTACAAGCGGAGGTGGTCTTCTCATCTCCCCCCCCCCCCCCCCCACCTTCTCTGTAATCGGCGGCTCCCTCCCACGAAAGCTAAAAAGGGATTGGGTAGGGCAAGTTTTTTACTCGTCTTTTGGCTCTCATAGTAGGGGGGTGGCGATCCTGCTTCACAAGCGATTGCCTTTTACTGTAGATAAAATCATAAAAGGCTTAATTACTGGATTCTTGTATGGAGAACATATTTTGATTGGCTCTATTTATGTCCCTAATGCATTTGAAGCCACCTTATATTCAGGGTTGTTAAGAGACACATCCTCAGTGTCCTTGCCATACTCCATTCTGGATGGGGATTATAATTGTGTACTTAACCCTGAAATCGACCAAAAACCATTTGCCTCTAAATTTCCATCAAGAAAATCTAAAGTTACAAAGGAGCTGTATAGGGATCTAAAATGTATTTGATGTTTGGAGGGTGTTGAACCCAGTAGAGAAGGACTACATATTTTTCTCTCCTCCACATCAATCATTCTCCAGAACTGACTATTTTTTGACTTCCAGACTGCTTTTAGATCAAGTAAAAAAATGTAGTATCGGTCCTTGCACTAAATCGGATCATGCTCCAGTTAGCATTGACATCGCTCACCCTTATTGGGATCCTGCCTCAGGAATGTGGCGTCTAAACACATCCCTTCTAAATGGCCCTACGTTTTTGGAATACTTAACAAAGCAATGGAATCTCTATATGGCTACTAATGACACATCCGAAATTAGCCCTTCTACCCTATGGGAAGCAGCAAAGGCCTTTCTTAGAGGTGCTATAATCTCATATGCAACAGCAAAGAAAAATAAGACACTAGAAAATCAACTTGAGCTAGAATGCAGGCTACAGGATTTAGAGACAACATTTTAAAATACACCATAAAAAAAACCTATATAAAGAGCTACAAGCTACCCTCTCAGCTCTAGATCAGCTACTAACTCAAAAAGCTGAGTCAGTTGGGTTTTTTTGCAAAACATATACTTTATGAATCAAGCCAGGAAGAATGCTTACACATTTGGTGAAGGGCAGAACTGCCTCTAACCTGATCTCCTCACTTTGAGATTGGGAGGGCAAAAGACACTTTGCACCTAGAATCTCTCTCTCTCCCACTCCCACTCCCACTCCCACTCCCACTCCCACTCCCACTCCCACTCCCACTCCCACTCCCACTCACACTCACACTCACACTCTCTCACAACTCTCTCTCACACACACACACTCGCATGTCTTCTCACTCTCACAAACACTCACCAATTAACATACCCAACCACTCCCTTTTATACAGGTGCCTGGGCTAATTGGGCAATTTGCACCTCATTAGCCCAGGCACATTCCACACATTCCTCACACAAACTCAGTCACTGAACCCCAAACTCACTCATATCCACTCTAAACAATACAAAAAACACAAAACCACCACAAAATAGGCTGCACCCCATCACACCCTCCCATTTCTTTCAGAGGAAAATAAGGCCAGTGTATGTAAGGACATTTTAGATGAAGAGATTTTAGAAGTTATTCACTCTTTAAACAGTGGCAAAGCCCCTGGACCTGACAGGTATGTCCCAGAATTCAGATTCCTACCACAAAGGCTTTTTACCCCCTACACTTAATCAAGCAAATATTTCTCTAATATTGAAAAAAATTAAACCGACAGTTAAATACTGTGGACAGTTAAATACTGTCTAAGATTCTAGCGAGGGGACTGGAAGATTTTTTAGTTATTTTTCAAACGTCAGACGCCTTCTCAATGTAATTCAATTTTCTAGTTACACTCAGCGGAGGGCTCTAGTTGCGTCTTTGGATGCTGAGAAGGCTTTTGACCGTGTAGAATGGGGGTATTTATTTGAGGCTCTCTGTCGGTTTGGGCTGGGCATTGAATTTATTAGATGAGTCAGGGTGATTTATCAATCTTCAATGGCCTCAGTGTTCCTTGGGCAGAGGTACGAGACAGGGTTGCCCCTTATTCCTCCTTTTATTTGCATTAGCACTTGAGCCACTTGCAGAAGCTATTAGGAGCCATCCTGACATAAAGGGGATCCACATCAGAGACTCACTTCATAAGATAGCTCTGTATGCCAATGACATTTTATTATTTATCTCAGAGCCTGAGACATCAGTTCCAGCTCTGACTGCTTTAATCAACATATCTGGTGCTTTTTCAGGTTACAAAGTTAATTATGCCATTAGAGCAACTTTGGTGACCCAGCTGCTTTACTTGACTTCCCCTTCAGATGGTCACACACTGGGTTCTCTTATCTGGTGCAGATGCAGGAAGAAAAACAAACCAAAATACTGCAGTGCAAAAGACGCGTCGTTTATTTAAATAACAAAAATAAAATATTTAAACAAAAACACTGCTCACAGAGCAAAAAATCAAGGTTTTAACAAAAACAAAAATCACAAACACAGAACAACAAACAAATGATCCAGGTCAGGCTGGGCAAATCGCCTTCACTGTTCCTAGATTATTTTTTCCTTTACTTTCTGTTTTGTTTCTTTCTACTCTCTTTCTCTCACTCCGTTCTCTCCTCTGGACAACCCCCCCCCCCCCCCCGAGTGCAGAGAGCTGCAGGTTTTTATGCAGGTGACCATCTCCCTATTAGCAACAATTAATCACTTCATTAATTCGGGAGATGGCCTCCTTCTACACAAGGTTTTTAATTACTATTGGCAGAGGACGAGCTGCCGACCTCGCCTCTGCCAGAACACATTTAAATAACAAAACCTACAGCTTCGCCATCATATTTATATATACATATAAATAATAATAATAATAATAATAATAATAATAATAATAGTAATAGTAAAACAAATACAAAATAATACACCTGCACAGGGGCTGGGGGGGTACCCTTTTCTAAAAATAAATAAATAATACATTTAAATCAAAACACAAAACAAATACATTTTACAGCAGGGCTTCCACCTGCCCTCTTTTCATATGCAGGGCTTCTCGCCCTGTCACAGGCGGTTATTGTTAGATACCTTATATTATTCATACTTGTAAATCCCAAAAGGTTATACGGTAGTGCAGAGTACAATCCATCTACCAATGTGCCTGCCAAATGGCAGCATGGCTGAAAATGTGATGATAAAAATAGTAAAAGATCAGTAGACTGCACAGGGAATATTGATTGGCCTAGCTATTACTGTAAGCTTAATGTAATATTAATGTAACCTTAGTGTAATATAATGTTGCCCTATAATTAGGTAGGAGGTAATCTTTACCCAGCAATGATAGTTTATTGGATGTGCTCACAGTAGCTATAACACTGTGGGTATTCAATAAACAATTACATGCTGCCCTTAGGTTAGTGGTTTTGTTAGCAATGACTTAAGCCAGAACGTTATGTTATGTTGCTAAAATGTGCGGTAGCGTTGCTTTCACAGCTGGCTAGCGGTAGCAAAAGTGAATACAGAGATGGAAAACTGCAGTTCAAAAACAAAAGATTAAAAAATAAATCAAGTTAAAAAACTGTACCCAACTATGCTATCTCAGTGCTAGAGCAGAGAGCACACCCAGCTGCTTTCATTCCTGCTTCCAAATCCAACCCACAGCACAGGATCTGGCTCCTCTTTTATACAGATAGCCATCCCCAAATTAGCAATCAATTAGGCAATTTGGGAATGGCCACATTTCACACTTATCCCACTATCAAGGAGGGGACTATCCCCAGCCCTGCCATATTTTATCCAAACTTAACTTTTAATAAACTTTATTCACACAATTAAAAAAGAAACACAAATGCAAACACATTATGCACATGTGCAGGGCTGTGATAGGAAGTGGTGCAATAAACGGCATGCCGTACCACTCACTAGGTCATATGGTAGGGACAAAAAGAAAACATCTTCATATGACTGTGACAAAAACAAACAGGTCTCATTGCAAAATTCCTAACTTGCATCAAAGGTGCAACATATTTTTCAAAATGTTTTGTGGTACTTCAGAGTGTTTTTAATAAATATGCCTTGTTATTTTTATTATTATTTATTTCCTAGCAGATGCCCTTATCAAGGGTGACTTACAATTGTTACAAGATATCACATTATTTTACACATAATTACCCATTTATACAGTTGGGTTTTTACTGGAGCAATCTAGGTAAAGTACCTTGCTCAAGGTACAGCAGCAGTGCTATGTTGCAACACATTTTTGGGGCAGGGGTGGGGGTTTTGCAAGTGACCTGCTCTGCCCGTAGGTCATTTGGCCCACTGTCAAATTTAATTGCTGACCACTGCTCTACACTTTCCAAATGCACGGAATACGTCACCTGAGACCAAAGTTCAAGGTTCACACAAACTGGGCAAAACACCTCAACAGGCAGCTAGAAGCAGAGAGAGCAATTAATATTATATTTTTACATGCTTTAAATTGAAGTTCAACATCGCCGATACAGGGGTCCGATAATGGATTAAGGAACAGGTTTCAGTGGGGATTTTGCCATGCCGGAGGAACCCACAGTAACAGAGACGACTTGGTTTCTAGAAGGACATCCTCAAATGGGGAGAAGTATCTGAAGCGCAGAACGTTGACAAAACTCCAGGACTCTTTTGTGATGGGTGGTTTGGAAAATGACGGTTAGAGTAGACCTTTAGAAGTCCATCACAGTGTGATGAAACACTGCTGTTTGTGTTTATAGCTGAACATTATATTTTGGTTAAATACTGGGAACACCTGTGTTATAAATGAATAACGGTCAAAACATTTTTCATTGATTATGAATCGGAAATTTCGGTCACCCTTTTTTTTTCTTCCATGGTCCACTTCATATCATACAAGTAAAATGCACCCAAATAAACTCAATACCGTTATGCTCCCTGCAGACCTGATTGGCAGCAACTCTGGCACGCAGAGCACAAATTTATTTTTTAAATATTCCGAGGCAATATAAGCCACAACCACCTAACAAAATCAACAAATACACCACTGGCCAGTGACATGTGTTAGGAAGACACACCTCCCCACACCATTCTCCTGTCCTGTGAGGCTGCGAGATACCGACTTGACCTGAGCGACCCACACCAGAAGTCTTGACCGGAGTCAGCAAGTTCTGCCCACTCTCCGCTCCGACTCAACACCAGGCGTGAGCTCGATTGCCAGCGCCGAGATGGCGCTAACCACTGGGAAGCAGCGATCCGCCCCCGTGCAGAAATAGGAATTGATCCCAATGACAATACAGACAAATACAAAGTCAAACCAGATGTATCATTAACCAATGGGATGATGCGTATTTCAGACGTGATATATGCATTGGGCATTTCAAACATGAGATAAACGGCACATTTCTTTACACCCTTTAAGCAGAGGAGCGAGTGCAGCAATGACAGACGACATGACTAATCAAATGTAACAGAGCAGCTGAGACACACAGTGCAGACACCCACAGGGCCCGAAGCAAACAAATTCACAGTGGATCCAATTATTGAAATATGCTAGACCACTGAAATACATTGATTAAATGCACAGATTTAGTCTAAAATTGGACTACATCTGTAACAATAATAAAAACACTTCATATTAATTTATATAGACATTCACATTACCTGCCCCTCCTGTGGCAAATGCATGAATCCCATCCTGTACAACAACGTTCCTCACAAACTACCAACATGCACAACGTTGATGTTATTTTGACCCCCAAAATTACCACAAAACATTGCACAACAATTTCTCAGACAAACAAATGCACTTCAAAACGAGCTACAACACGCCAAATTTCTGTATATTATAAACCAAAACCCATGCATTTAAAATAATGCCTATGCATTTTTTCAGTATACCTCATTTCCACTCAAGTGCTCTTCCATTTGCCTGAATTCTCCCAGAACTCGAGTTGATGAAAAGGGGGCGTTTCCGAGTTATCACATGATTAGGCAGAAAATACTACCGATTTCCACCAGAAATACTTCCGAGTTAAAGGTCAAAACATTCAGTAGCTCCGCGTGGTGTGCAGGATGCGCCCTATAGCCTGGAGGTTGCCGGTTCGAGTCCAGGCTATTCAATTGCCGACCATGGACGGGAGCTCCCAGGTGGCGGCACACAATTGGCCAAGCGCCGCCCTGGTGAGGGAGGGCTTAGGTCGACCAGGGTGTCCTCGGCTAACAGCACACCAGTGACCCCTGTGGACTGGACGGGCACCTGCGGTTCTGCCTGTAAGTTGCCCAGACCTGCGTTGTCCTCCGACACTGTAGCTCTGAGGTGGCTGCATGGCAGGCTGACAGCGCACGCTCCAGACGACGCGTGTGTCCATCTTCGTCTCTCCTGAGACAGCTTAGGGGTGGCAGTGGTGGGCTGGGTAGAAATAAATTGGGCATAAAATCAGAAAAAATTATTGGAGATTCAAAATTAAAAAAAATAATAATTAGCTGCAGACAGTATTAGTCAAATTGTTGATGATTTAAAAGATAGATCCACCCAGATATTCTTATGCATTTGTTCACACAGTACATATACCCGTGACAGACAGTATGCAAAACATTTGACCATCCTTCTAGAATAGCGACACATGGAGTACAAGTAGCGTTTGGAAAGAATAACTTTGTAAAGTATGAAAGTTATGCTGTGATTCTATGATGCGTTATCAACTGTGAACAATGTATTTTCTTATTCTGAAGTCCTGATGTTCGTGATGTGCTCTTGCATTCAGCTACTCCATGGCAGTGATGCTTCTGGTAGTGCATTGGATATGCGTCACTGTTTCTTGCACAAGCAAGGTGCCGCAGTCCTGAATTTGATGTTTATGCAATTCAGGAGAAATAACAATGACTAAATTATCAGTGGTCAGCACCATGTCGAATGGTGACGGACATTTAAAACAAAAATAACATCTTTGCCATGGACAAACAAAACGGAAGTTCTATACAATTCCGTGCATGTGTGTGTTAGATGTATTCACTGCTATGGACACTGATAACTCTTGCCACGGACATGCGTGTCCGTGTACGGACAAGTTGCCAAACCCTGTACATTATATGTTCCTACCTTGTGGATTTTTTAGATGAGGATTACTTGAACGAGAAACCTTCAGAGCAGAGTCACTGAGATGAAGGGATTGTTGCAAAATGAAACAATGCAGCATTTGTAAGATGGATGTGGTTTTTTTAGACGATTCCTGTCAAGATGTTTCCTACCGAATCCTGGACTGGGCTATGCTTAGAACATAAGAACATAAGAACATAAGAAAGTTTACAAACGAGAGGAGGCCATTCAGCCCATCTTACTCGTTTGGTTGTTAGTAGCTTATTGATCCCAGAATCTCATCAAGCAGCTTCTTGAAGGATCCCAGGGTATCAGCTTCAACAACACTACTGGGGAGTTGGTTCCAGACCCTCACAATTCTCTGTCTAAGAGAATTA